>NC_090757.1:25576066-25593566 GCF_036898095.1 Palaemon carinicauda
TTCGTCAATCCATCGTTTTCTCTTACTACTGCTTTTATTGAATCTCTAGTGACCCATTTTGTTATTTTTAATGTCCATCTATTATCTGCCATTCTCATTATATGTCCTGCCCATGTCCATTTCTTTTTCTTAAATACTGTTAGAATGTCTTCTACTTTAGTTATGTTCTCGTATCCATGTTGCTCTTTCTTTATCTCCTAGTTATCCACCATCATTTTTCTTTACATAGCTCTCTTATTTGTGGCTAGTTTATGTTTTAAGGTTTTAGTAAAACTCCAAGTTTCTGATACATAAGTTAAAACTGGCAGGACTTATCTTATTAAATACTTTTCTTTTTAGAGAAAGTGACATTTTACTTATCATAATTTCATTTTGCTTTTCAAAATCTCTCCATTCCATGCTTATCCTTCTTTGAATTTCGGTCTCGTGTCCTGGGGAAACACTTACTGTCTGTCCTAAGTACGTATATTCGATAGCAATATCCAGGGGTTCAGCCATAACTCTTATTTGTTATCTCTCTGCATTTTCATTGAACGTTATTTTAGTTTCCATCATCATCATCATCTCCTACGCCCATTGACCTAAAGGGCTTCACATTCATTCATATTAATTTTCAATCCTACATTTCTTCCTTCTCTATTCAAATCTGCTATCATCTTTTTCAGTTCCTCCCATGATTCACTAAACACAACTATGTCATCTGTAAATATTCAGTTGTTGAGTTATTCCACCTTGATATTAATTCCTACATTTTCCCTATCTAAATTTTTAGACTCCTAAACACGTTGTGAATAATTGAGGAGAGGTGGAGTTCCCTATCTAACTCCTTTCTTAATTGGAATGTTCTCACTATCTTTATGTATTTTTAGGATTGCTGTATTTCCTTTATTGATATTTGGAAGTGTTCTAACATAACATTTATGTATTCCATGTCATTGAAGGGCTTTTATTGCTACTGAGGTTTTGATAGAAGAGAAAGTATACATAGTGGTTTATTATTATTATTATTATTATTATTATTATTATTATTATTATTATTATTATTATTATTATTATTACTTGCTAAGCTACAACACTAGTTGGAAAAGCACGATGCTGTAAGCTTAGGGGCTCCAACAGGGAAAATAGCACAGTGAGGAAAGGAAACAAGGATAAATATAGAAGAGTAACAACACAAACATAAATATCTCCTATATAAACTATAAAAACTTTAACAAAACAAGAGGAAGTTCTCTTGCTTGAGGGTACACTCGGGCACTATTCTATCATATTTCTCTTCCCCTTATTTTGTCAAGTTTTTATAGTTTATATAGAAAATATTTAATCTAATGAGAAATAAGATAGAATAGTGTGCCAGAGTTTACCCTCAAGCAAGAGAACTCTAACCCACGACAGTAATTAGCTGGTTAATTACATGGTTATTGTCAGTTGTTGAATACCCGATTCTAAAAAGCCTGTCTGCTCACTTGATTGATTAAAGTCTAGCTATCTTTCTACTCTGCTTAATGCGATCTTTGTAGATATTCTATATATTAAGCAGTAAACATAGTATTTTTGTGAATTAGTGTTATCATAGTTTTTCCAAGTTCAGCTAGTTTTACTACTATGAAATCTCCATACATTATTAAATACTTTTATAGGTCATCATCTCTTGCTATTTTGACTCTTTTCATTCCTTATAATGTTTTATTTACGCCTCCTACTGCTACGTTTGGTACCGGCTCATGTGTTTCATTATTTCTATAGTTATTTCTTATATCAGTATTGCATATCATTGTATATGAATCATCTGCAATTTTTATCTCTCCACTTATATTGACGATATTTTTATTTTCATCCTTTAAAGTAAACATCTGTTGGCGTCTTATTCCCTGTCTTCTTTTTTATTATATATATATATATATATATATATATATATATATATATATATATATATATATATATATATATATATATATGTATTAGTAATAATAATTATAAATTTGTGTATATATTCACACACAGATACGCCTATATATATATATATATATATATATATATATATATATATATATATATATATATATATATATATATATATATATATAGCCTATATA
Organism: Palaemon carinicauda; assembly: GCF_036898095.1. Taxonomy (NCBI): domain Eukaryota; kingdom Metazoa; phylum Arthropoda; class Malacostraca; order Decapoda; family Palaemonidae; genus Palaemon; species Palaemon carinicauda. The sequence goes on from NC_090757.1 coordinate 25,578,163, forward strand.
CTCATACATATCTATCTATATCTAGACAGAATGTGTGTATATATATATATATATATATATATATATATATATATATATATATATATATATATATATATATGTGTGTGTGTATATATATACACTGTATATATATAGTAGGTAGTAGGTTGGCTAGGGCACCAGCCACCCGTTGAGATACTACTGCTAGAGAGTTCTGGGGTCTTTTGATTGACCAGACAGTGCTACATTGAATCCTTATCTCTGGTTACGGTTCATTTTCCCTTTGTCTACACACACACACACACACACACAAACACACACACACACACTGAATAGTCTGGCCTATTATTTACATATCCTCCTCTGTCCTCATATACCTGACAACGCAGATTACCAAACAATTCTTCTTCACTTAAGGGTTTACTGCACTGTAATTGTTCGGTGGCTACTTTCCTTTTGGTAAGGGTAGAGGAGACTCTTTAGCTATGGTAAGCAGCTATTCTAGGAGAAGGACACTCCATAATCAAACCATTGTTCTCTAGTCTTGGGTAGTGCCATAACCTCTGTACCACGGTCTTCCAGTGTCTTGGGTTAGAGTTCTCTTGCTTGAGGGTACACTTGAGCACACTATTCTACTTTTTTCTCTTCCTCTTTAGTTAATTTTTTTATAGTTTATACAGGAGATATTCATTTTAATGTTACTCTTCTTAAAATATTTTATTTTCTTCTTTTCCTTTCCTCGCTGAGCTATTTTCCCTCTTTGGGCCCTTGGGCTTATAGCTTCCTGCTTTTCCAACTAGGGTTGTAGCTTAGTAAGTAATAATAATAATAATAATAATAATAATAATAATAATAATAATAATAATGTGCATATATATTTATGTATATATATAAATATATATATATATATATATATATATATATATATATATATATATATATATATATATATATATATATATATATATATATATATATATATATATAATTTCCTCTCTTAATCGTATCCCTTCGAATATTTTTGGAATATCAGAAGTGTTCCCATGAATTTCGTTTTGTAAAATTTTACGTCTCATGCGGAAATAATTATGATTTTGACTCAAGATCAGTTGGAAACATTTCTCTCCTTATGTTGGCAATGATTAAAAACGCATTAGTAAGGGCTCTTAGAATTTATAAATGCTAATCACGTCTCTCCCATAAGGAGAGAATAAATGGCACTATTTCAAGTTTGTGGTGACAGGTATTCGTCAAGAGATCAGTGTCTCTGTACAAGAACAACTTCTGGGGTCCTTGTATTTTTATCCTTCTTAAAGGGAGGGGGAAATTCAGAAGAAAAATTTTCTCTCTCTCTAATTGGGTATTCACTTTCTGCCTGCCCCTTTTTTTCTTTGGGTTTTTATTTGACTGGCTTTTTTGACAGCTTATTCAGTATCATTAGCCTTAATGGAAATAATTGTATTTGCTTTGGCTTAATTAGGGATTTTAGTTTCTGCATAATTTGGTGGTTGCTAGAAGAGACAAAAAAGTGGACAATTTTTGCACTTGAATAAACCAAAAAATAAAATCGAAATCGATAATTTAATTGCGATATTGAATTTGATAGGGATTTTTATAATAAACCTGACTTTTAATGAAATTTGGGCATATGATTTAATATCCAAATTGAAGAAAGTAGTGCAAATTAATCATTTACCGTCTACCCCACCTCCCCTCACCGATATGATTTTTTTACAAGCTTTTCTCTTTGTAGGTGTGTGAGATGTAATAGTAAGTTTGACAGAGTACTCTATTAAATCGGGTAAATAACTTTCATCAATGCAGAATATTTTTCATGAGTCCCAAAAGGTTAAAAATGTCATTAATATGCTCTTATACAGTGCTCTGATTGTAAAAGATAGTGTAATGCCCTGTACACACACACACACACACACACACACACACACACACACACACACACACACCGTAAGCTTTTGATGTAGACAAAGTAAACATGAGTGTCTGTAATTAGTATTGGAATGTGTCGAAACCGTTTTTAATATTAGAGTAACCCAGAATCCAAGAGAAGAAATGAATAAATGAGTTCAGAACGGCATTTAGGAGTGTGTTTTCTTTTCAAGCGATAAGATATCACTTGAGAAGCGTGGAGAACATTTGCAAGTAAAATATGATAAATAAAGATGTTGGGTTTCGGAAGAAGTACTTCTTGCCACAACTCTGTAATAAAGAGGATTGCATAGACCCAATTCTGGTCATGACTCCACCATGATCATAATTTCTTCTTCGGAGCAGAGAGAGAGAGAGAGAGAGAGAGAGAGAGAGAGAGAGAGAGAGAGAGAGAGAGAGAATGGTTGTTTAGGTATTTTGGCTATTGATAATGGTAAGAAATTCTGGATGTGTGTAGAGGAGATAAACAAAAAATTTGATAATTGTGCAAATAAATAAAGATTCTTATGTTTTTTTATGAGGACGTTAAATGTTGTTGGTCTTCACATTTGAAAGATGTTTTTGGCTTAAGGGTATCTTATAAAATGAGACGTTGAAGAACTTGAATATGGAAGTAACAGAATGAAATTGAAGGATAAGGCTAATTTAGGAATGACGTTATATATACATATACATACATACATATATATATATATATGTGTGTGTGTGTGTATGTATGTATATATACGTATATGTATATATGTATATGTGTGTATATATATATATATATATATATATATATATATATATATATATATATATGTATATATATGTACGTATGTATGTATATATGTGTATATATATATATACACACACACACATATATATATATATATATATATATATATATATATATATATATATATATATATATATATATATATATATATATATATATATATATATATATATATATATATATATATTTGATAGATTAAGTGATGCCAGTAAGGTTATGGTGTCCTTTTTTTTACCGATTGTCAATAGATTTTGTTATGCATGACATGATAGATAATGCCGGTTGCGATATTGTAGTTTAATACCAGTTTTACTAGCAAGAAGCTGCACATACTTAAATAGTGGTTAACATCTTGGGAATGTCTCTGCGTTGCATCTGTGTCAGTTTTCAGTAATTGATTTTTTATTTTAGACAATCGTATGTATGAACTTCTCACTTCAAGTGAAAAATTTTCTTTATTCTGGGTTACAGGTATTGAGATTTTTTTTTTCTGGGTAACAGATATTGAGAAATGTTTATTCTGGGTAACAGATATTGAGAAATGTTTATTCTGGGTAACAGATATTGAGAATAGTATTTTATTCTGGATATGAGATATTGAGAAATGTTTATTCTGGGTAACAGATATTGAGAAATGTTTATTGTGGGTAGCACATATTGAGAAATGTTTATTCTTGTTAACAGATATTGAGAAAATGTTTATTTTGGGTAACAGATATTGAGAAATGTTTATTTTGGGTAACATATTGAGAAATGTGTATTTTGGGTAACAGATATTGAGAAATGTTTATTGTGGGTAGCAGATATTGAGAAATGTTTATTCTGGGTAACAGATATTGAGAAATGTTTATTGTGGGTAGCACATATTGAGAAATGTTTATTCTTGTTAACAGATATTGAGAAAATTTTTATTTTGGGTAACAGATATTGAGAAATGTTTATTTTGGGTAACATATTGAGAAATGTGTATTTTGGGTAACATATTGAGAAATGTTTATTGTGGGTAGCAGATATTGAGAAATGTTTATTCTGGGTAACAGATATTGAGAAAATGTTTATTGTGGGTAGCACATATTGAGAAATGTTTATTCTTGTTAACAGATATTGAGAAAATGTTTATTTTGGGTAACAGATATTGAGAAATGTTTATTTTGGGTAACATATTGAGAAATGTGTATTTTGGGTAACAGATATTGAGAAATGTTTATTGTGGGTAGCAGATATTGAGAAATGTTTATTCTGGGTAACAGATATTGAGAAATGTTTATTGTGGGTAGCACATATTGAAAAATGTTTATTCTTGTTAACAGATATTGAGAAAATGTTTATTTTGGGTAACAGATATTGAGAAATGTTTATTTTTGGTAACAGATATTGAGAAATGTTTATTTTGGGTAACATATTGAGAAATGTGTATTTTGGGTAACAGATATTGAGAAATGTTTATTGTGGGTAGCAGATATTGAGAAATGTTTATTCCGGTTAACAGATATTGAGAAATGTTCATTATGGGTAACAGATATTGATAAATGTTTATTTTGTGCAAGAGATATTGATAACATTCTCATTTGGACGTCTCCATATTTCTTATTAGCAGTAAACCTTTGACACAGGAAAAAAGGACACAGTACCATCTGGCCGAGTACTGACAAGATAACTGTCATCAAATTTTTATGGTATTTAGTATTTCTGATGTATCGGAGTCTTGGCATAACAGTGTAACGCGAGTATTTATGTAAAGTAATAATTTTGTTTTTCTATGCCTTATTAGTATCTTGTCTTTGTGAAAATATTGTACCGCACGTGTTTCACACACTCCTACACTGTAATGGTATTTCCTTTTTTTTTTTTTATCTCTCTCCCTCCCTTGCACTGATAACAGAACCCGTTTAAGCTTGACTTCACATACACTAGTTTTTTTTTTTTAATTTTTGTAACATTCTTACTCGGAACTGTTTGTATATAAACTCGTTATCTGTTGAATAGAAAATAAGTTGCATTCATCTCGCCATCTGTTTTAGACTAACAGCAACCTTTCACAATATTTTCTAAACAAGAACAAGTGACTTGTTTTATTTACTTTGTTTTCTTTATATATATATATATATATATATATATATATATATATATATATATATATATATATATATATATATATATATATATACGTATGTATATATGAATAAATGTATATATATATGCATATATACACACATATCATACACACACACACTATATATATATATATATATATATATATATATATATATATATATATATATATATATATATATATATATATGTATATACATACATATATATATATATATATATATATATATATATATATATATATATATATATATATATATATATATATATATATATATATATATATATATATATATATATATATACACACAAATATCATACACACACACTATATATATATATATATATATATATATATATATATATATATATATATATATATATATATATATATATATATATATATATATATATATATATATATATATATACACACAAATATCATACACACACACTATATATATATAACGGATTTTGAGCGAAGCGAAAAATCTATTTTTGGGTGAGATAGCCATGTCGTCCTGATGGAAGTTCCTATAGGGTAGCTTCCTAGGGTATATTACAACTACGGCGATATTCCCAGAGAATTTACCTTAAGGTACCAGAATTCTAACTCCTGGAGCGAGTATCCCTCGTGAAAGGGATATCGCGACATATCAGAGGACGTATTCTAGACACGTCACATGGCAATCTACTACCTGAATAGAGATTCGTCTCGTAGGAGGGAGATTGACGAGATACGAATTCGGGAAAGAAAAAGGGGGAGCCGCTCCCAAGGCTTCCCAATCCCCCGATTCGTATGCGTGCCTGGCGCCAATCCTGGCGCCATCTGTATTCCTTGTAGCGTACACGAGGTGCTACAGATACTGTATGTAGGGAGGGGTCCTACAGCCCTTTCTTAGAAAGGCAAGGGCGGGTCCATCAGGACGACATGGCTATCTCACCCAAAAATAGATTTTTCGCTTCGCTCAAAATCCGTTTTTTGGGCTCAAGCCATGTCGTCCTGATGGAAGTGTACCAGAGCATTACTGTATCTGTGGATTCTCAGAACGTGCCGTACTCCCCGGAGATATTTATTCCCGGTCGACTAGACCTAGAGACCTAAGATGTTACCGTTATACATCTTTTCAACTAACTATAAACTATGTTAGAGCTTCCTGCCCCCTACAGGGAAGAGTCCTACTAGACTCTGGAAAGTCTCGAAGAGTACATATATCTATGTATGAATATCAGGCAAGCTAATATAGTGGTCTCGCCCTATATTAAGTAAAGCATAGTTTGTATAGAACCACTGCGTCAATATATTGACCAGTCATCCGCACAATACTTGTATTGGACAAAGGTTTATATCCGCATAGGAAGAAACTAATAAAACCGCCCTCGTCCCTTTATGGGACGGAGTCCTCCCATTAGGAGACTTACATAAACCAATGCAACATAGCTTGCAAAACAGAACAATTCTATCAGAATTATCCCAGATAAGATACATAGAATTAAATGCTCAATTATACCAATAAATTGACACAGGTGAAAGAGACGCAAGGTTCTCAAGAACAAGTTTATTGACAGATAATAAACAGACAGGTTAACAACAAATATATATATTTATATAAAAGAGGGTAACCCAAAACTTTAAGCATAAGTATGATAGTAAACAGAACTTGTTTATCTGAAAGAAAAACCATTAAACACCACTTTAATGAGATACCAAGGTATCAAGTCATAAAAAAATCTGTATTACAAATCAATCACATTAGCGTTAGAAACGCTTGGCACACATGTCTGAACTTATGCAAGGTTCACCTTTGAAGGAAGGAACAGTCTATATGGGCACTTGGTGCCCTCATTTAGTTTGTAGTACAGTATGTACCTACACACTCACCCTGGACTTAATCGTCCCAATTAAGACCACTGTTCCTCGCAGAGTTAAACAGTAGGGTTAACTACACGACCCACTGCTACCACAGATCTCTTAAGTTCCTCTACTTGCTTCGCATAGTGGCGAAAGAACACCCTGGAAGATTTCCAGCCCGTGTATGAACGGAGATGTTCAAAATCCATACAATTAAAGAAATTTAGGGATGAGGCAACTTTCCTCGGATCGTGACCTGCGGGTGTACTGTCAGGATCCGCTCTGCGAATAAAATATGTCATTTTCGCTCTGAGTTGATTCAGAGATAAATTTGAGCCTGATGTTTCTCCCCTGAATAGTTGACTACCCTTGAAGTCTGAAGTTCTACGAAGATAGACCTTTAGGCATTCTACTGGACATAGAGATGCATCTTCTTTCAGAGGGCAGATTCTCCAGGGACCCCACCTGTTGGTGGGTAACTCATTCTTGGCGAGAAACGTAGGATCCGGAAACAGGTTCAGCTCCCCCCCATCCAGGAACTGAGTGCAAATAGGAAAATAACTTTTTGCGTTAAATCCTTTAACGCACATTCTTCATTGCTCAACAGGGAGGCGAAATGAAGAACTTTGTCTAAAGACCATGAAATGGGCTTTGGAGGTGCTGAAGGTCTGAGCCTAGCGCAGGCTTTCGGAACTTTATTAAAGATCTCGTTACTTAGGTCGATCTGGAAGGCAAATAAAATGGGTCTCATCAAAGCCGATTTACACACTGAAATCGTGTTAGCTGCCAATCCTTGGCCATGGAGGTGGATGAAGAAAGATAAGCAGAAGTCTGTTGAGATCTCCTGCGGATTCTTTGCCTTTACAAAGGCCACCCACTTTCTCCAAGATGACTCATATTGCCTTCTAGTCGATTTGCACTTGTATTCCTCTAGGAAGTCTATGCTGGCTCTCGAAATCCCGAAACGCTTTCTCACCGCTAGGGCGAGAAAATCATGAGCTGCAGGGTCTGGGTTTTCTGTAATGAAGCGCAGACAGTCGACTTCTGGACTCGCTGGGTCAGAACTGGATGTGGTAGCGGCACGAACTTCATCTGTAGTTCCAACGCCAAGGGGAACCACATACTGTTCGCCCACTTGTGGGCCACTATTGCCGCTACCCCCTTGAAGGATCTCAGTTTGTTGAGGACCCTCAACAGAAGGTTGTGAGGAGGGAACAGATAAATCCTGGACCACCTGTTCCAGTCGAGGGACATTGCGTCCACTGCTTCCGCTAAGGGGTCCTCGTACGGGGACACGTACAGGGGCAACTTCTTGTTGTCTTTCGTCGCAAAGAGGTCTATTTGCAGTTCTGGGACTTGATTCAGAATGAAGGAAAATGATCCTGCGTCTAAGGACCATTCCGACTCTATCGGTGTGAACCTGGATAGAGCGTCCGCTGTCACATTGCGGACTCCTTGAAGGTGAACTGCCGACAGGTACCACTTCTTCTTTTCTGCCAATCGGAAAATGGCTAACATCACTTGGTTGAGAGGTGGTGACCTCGACCCTTGTCGATTCAAGCATCTCACAACCACCTCGCTGTCTGTCACCAATCTTATGTGGATCGAGTGACGCGGGGAGACTTTCTTTAAGGTAAGGAGCACTGCCATAGCTTCTAGAAAGTTTATATGAAAGGTCCTGAATAGCTTGGACCAAGTCCCCTGGACTTTTTTCCGATGAGAGTGACCTCCCCATCCCTCCTTTGAGGCGTCTGAGTGAATCGTCATCGACGGGGGAGGTGGCTGAAGAAGAACCGACTTCTTTAGATGTCTGGCTTGGGACCAAGGTCTGAGAAGAGTACGTAGCCGAGGCGGCACTGGTCTTCTCAGGTCTCTTCGCGCGTTTGATGCATACCTTCTCCAAACTCCGGTTGCATCCTTTAGCTGTGCTCTTAGCACTGGGTCTGTCACTGAAGCAAACTGGAGAGAGCCTAGTACCCTCTCCTGTTCGCGTCTTGATATCCTTTTGGAATCTAGAAGTCTCTTGACAGAGCCCGCTATCTCCTTCCTTTTCTTCATTGGGATGGAGAAACTGTGTGACAAAAGGTCCCAGTGGATTCCCAGCCACTGGAACTTTTGGGATGGAGAAAGTCGAGACTTTTTCTTGTTGATCTTGAAGCCTAGGTACTCTAGGAACTGGATCACCTGACTGGAAGCTTGCAAGCATTCGGTCTCGGATGCTGCCCACACCAGCCAGTCGTCCAGGTAGGCTACTACCTGAATTCCCTTTAGGCGTAATTGTTTGAGAGCTGCGCTCGCAAGCTTCGTGAAAATCCTTGGGGCTATGTTTAGCCCGAATGGCATGGCTCTGAAGGCGTACAGTTTCCGTTGTAGCCTGAACCCTAGGTAGGGGGAGAGTCGACGGCTGATTGGGATGTGCCAATAGGCGTCTGACAAGTCTATAGAGACTGAGTATGCCCTCTTGGGCAGTAAGGTCCTTATGTGTTGCAGTGTTAGCATCTTGAATTTGCAATTCACTATGAACTTGTTGAGTGGTGACAAGTCCAGAATGACTCTGAGCTTTTCCGAGTCTTTCTTGGGAACACAAAACAGCCTCCCTTGGAATTTGATGGACTTCACCTTTCGGATCACATTTTTCTCCAACAGTTCTTGAACGTACTCCTCCAAAATGGGGGTGGAGTGTTGGAAAAACCGAAGGCATGGGGGTGGAGTGCTGTACCAGCTCCAACCCAGTCCATTCTTGAGTAGGCTTTGGGCCCAGGGATCGAAGGTCCAGCGATCCCAAAATTTCATTAGTCTCCCTCCAACCGGTATCGTTTCACTTGGACTGCCGTCCTGAGGTCTTGCCTCCCTGACCACGACCACCTCTGAATCCCCTTCCCCTTGAGGGGCGCCTAGACGAGCCTCTGGCTGCTCCTCTAGGTTTTGCACGAAAGGAAGAAGACTGTCCTTCGAACGTTGGGGTGAATGTGGTTGACTGACCTGGCACAGCCTGGGGTACCCACTGAAAAGTAGTCGGGGTTTGTGCCACCATCTGGGGCACTGGAGGCAAAGGCAATTGCAGTTGCTGTTGCTGTCTATAAGGCTTGGCTGGCCGAGACGGTAGCCTAGTCCTCATATTCTTCCTCTTTGGTTGAGGACCCTCATCCAGGGAAGATTTTCTTTTGATAGCCAGGCCCCACTTCTGGAGAAGGTTTCTATTCTTCACGGCGGCCTTATCAACAACCTCTTTGACCACATCGGTAGGGAAAAGGTCTTTTCCCCAAATGTTGGAGGATATTAACTTCCTTGGCTCGTGTCTCACCGAAGCCCCGGTGAACACGAACTCCCTGCAAGCTCTCCTTGCCTTGACGAAGCCATAAAGGTCCTTCGTCACTGTGGCCAGGTGAGACTTAGCCACTACCATGAACATTTCATGGACCTTAGGGTCACTTGCCATCGTCTCAAGAGTAGTCTGATGAGACATTGAGGCAGCCAGTCTTTCTTTTGTCTCGAACTCTCTTCGTAAAAGAAATTCGGACAACTTGGGGAGGTCCTCGCCGAATTGCCGTCCGGCAATATCAGCCTCCAACTTTCCCACTGAGAATGTCAGATGGACATCCTTCCAGTCCTTGTGGTCCATAGGCAGAGCCAGCGACAAGGGTTTACACTCCTCCAGGGAGGGGCAAGGCTTGCCGGCCTCGATTGCCTTTAGGACAGCCGCAAACCCTTTTTGTAAAAAGGGGAAGGCTCTATCAGAAGAAGACACAAAAGAAGGGAGCTTCTTGCTCAATGCTGCTACCTTCGAATTCGAGAAGCCCCTCTCTTTCATCGAGGATGAAAGTAGGGCTTGAGCCTTAGCGTGGTCCATAATAATGACCTCTTTCGGCTCTGTCTCCTCCCTTGAAGCTGGTTCTTTTCTCAGCCGGACATAGCAGTCCGGATATGATGCCTTGCTGGGCCAGAATTCTACCTCCTCTAGGAGAACTGAACCCAGCTTATCCGAAATGACGATCTTACCAGTCGTCATTGGCATGTGCTCAGCATACCTCCATGGGTTAGCATCTGAGCATATGGGAAGGTCTTTCACATTGAGCCTTTTCCGGGGCCCATGTGATTCTGCTAGGGACTGCATACGCAGTTCCATTGCAGCCGCCTTCTCCTGATTCTCCTTCTGCATTTGTTGGATCATTCCAACAATCGAAGAGAGGGCCTGTCCCAGTTCTACTGGGAGACCAGCGGATGTTGAGGGGATGGGCTCCGGCATCTGAACCGGAGTAGCCGACACCTCGTCGACCCCATCCTCTGCGACATCCGGGGTTTGAACTTGATCCTGACCTTCTGCCAGGAGGTCTTCTTCCAAACCTTCGTCCACTTCAGACATCCTGTCACACAACTGGATGTCTTGCATCGCATCTGCGACTTCCTCGTCCACCTGGACTAGGTCTTGGGGGATCTCCTCTTGAGGCTGGGGAATCACTGCTTCAGCTGATGCCTGGGGAAAAAGATACGCCCTCATCTTCTCACTAGGAAGATAAGGGCCAGAGGTGTTCTTCTTGAAGCCCCTTACCCAAGTACGGAGCTTTTCCCTAGCTATATCCCTTGATTCCGGCGTTCTAGGGGAATCAAAAGCCTCAGTAATCAGGTTAGTGCATACAGTACATACCTGAGGGTCCCAATACTGGAGATCATCCTTGGAGACAGCGCATGCTGCGTGTCTCCTACAACACTCATGTCCGCAGAGGTTCCTGCTACGGACATTGCAGAAAACATTTCCGCACTTCGGAGGGTCCTCCTGTAAAGAGAAAAAATTTCCATGAGTATCAAGTGAACTATGTATCACTTGGATATGCATAGTATAGCATAACAATTCATAAAGGAAAGACACACACTTGTGTTTCCCTCACAACCCATTGTTGCAGCTTTCCAGATAATAAAATCAAAATTGGTTTATCTCTACTAGAGTAACCAATGCAAGGTTTCCAGAGGAAACAGGTGGAGCTCACACCTAGGCAATGATTTTAAAAACCTGGATAATAGACGGGGAAGAACTCTGCTTCCTGTCTGAGGGCAACAGCAAAGGGCTGTGCAAGAAAACACAATAGTGTTAGAAGATACAGTGCTGTACCTAAACTTTTACTATAGTTTTCTTCTTACTGTATATGCTATACAGAAGAATACTAGTACAGTATAGGAGGATGTGTGCCGGCCTGCCTTTGCAGGCCGGCACACACCACAATTAGCTTTAAAGTATACTACTTAACAGCTATAGGGCGGCAGCCTTCTGGTTCAAATGCCTGTGCCGGCGGCAGTAGCTGCCGGCCAGCAACAGCCAGTGTTGGCCGGCAATGACTGCCGGCCAGTAACTACACAAGGTAGTACCTAGCTGCCGGCCACACTCTTGGTGACCGGCAGACAAGGACTGACATAAGCCGGCCGGCAAAGGTACAAGACCGATGCCAGCCGGCAGCAAAAGAACCAGAAGACTACACCTGCCCAGCTGTCTGCCTCATAGGCCGGCAGCCGGGACAGGTACAGCACTAGAAGAAAATAGATTGGATGCCGGGATAAGAGTGTACACAACCCCCCAAGCCCGGCAACCGAAAGAGTGCATATAAGGAAGGGGAGAAACTTAATTCAGGCTTCCTTGACCAATGCCGTCCGGCTCTGTCGGCAGGCATGGATGAGGGATCAAGAGAGGTCCGGGCAGCACTCGAAAACATAAGACCCTTGCCGGCCAGCATCTCAGCCGGCCGGCAATGGCCTTAGTCAATTCCACATCCCAACCTATACTAGGTCCAGAAGTAGAATGACGTACAGTACAGTAATACCCCTGCCGGCCAGCTCTGCCGGCCGGCAAGGTACAGTACAGTAATGGCAAGGCCATTACGGAGATAGAGGGGGAAGGGACAAAAGGGTCCTGCCAACCTTGCTTTAGTGACAGATCACCCGCAGCCAAGAACTCTGTCTTAGCCTAAGGGAGATCTAAGGGAAAGGGCCAGCAATACTTGCCAGCTTCCAACGCACCAAAGCAAGGAAGGCGTTGCTACTCCCAAGGGAAGATTTTATCCTCCCCAAGAACAGCAACAGGACTTAGTCTGGTCGATCACAAAAGGAGGAATCATAACTACAGAAACCTTCGATAGTGACCTAAGGGAGCTAAGCTCCCTTTATAAGTGTTAGGTCAGCGAGGGGAACTCTGCCCCAAGCCAGACAACACGGACTCAGACTAAAAACTCTGTTGTTCTGTCCCTCTTTGAACCAGACTTTGCTGGAACAGGAAGGTACAGTAACACCCTAGTATAGTTTTATCGAAAATAAATTCGGAAAAAACCACTTAGGGATAAGCCCAAGGCTTAAACAGAGGGAAAGGGATTGCATACCTTCTCCGAAGAAAAGAAAGCAACCGGGGAGAATAATAAAGTATACTAAGGCTCCATAAGCAATTAGCCTAGGCACCAAGAGAATCGATTACCTAATTCACCGAAACTCTCACGTATACAATCTTGGAAATATTCCACACAGTCTAAAATGTATAAAATATAGCCTAAAGCTTTAATAAACTTTTAATTACACTCGGAAAAACCAAAATCATGCATTAAGTACTAGGACCAAACGACTAGGCTACATGGCCTAGCGTAGGCCAGAATGGCGAATACTTCGCCAAATAATACTAAGCACGAAAGGAAATCCTATGTAAAGCTAAATAGCTAAAATTTATTAAGCAAAACAACCAGGAATGTCACTCTGACTAACTAATTTATACCTAGCGAGTGACAGTGTCCAGGACACCTCTGGTAGGCTACGGCTCTTGTATCAAAGATTAATCCTATTAATCACTCAAAATTTTACCAAGAGCCTACATTTATACATAACAGACACTATACTCAACTTATCCGAGGCCAACGAAGACGGAGAAGCCATGAAAAGCTGAATAAATCCAAGATTTGCGAGAAAAACAGGAAAAAACACCGAGTTGTTAAGCTACGCAAAAAGGAATGGAGATGGCGCCAGGATTGGCGCCAGGCACGCATACGAATCGGGGGATTGGGAAGCCTTGGGAGCGGCTCCCCCTTTTTCTTTCCCGAATTCGTATCTCGTCAATCTCCCTCCTACGAGACGAATCTCTATTCAGGTAGTAGATTGCCATGTGACGTGTCTAGAATACGTCCTCTGATATGTCGCGATATCCCTTTCACGAGGGATACTCGCTCCAGGAGTTAGAATTCTGGTACCTTAAGGTAAATTCTCTGGGAATATCGCCGTAGTTGTAATATACCCTAGGAAGCTACCCTATAGGAACTTCCATCAGGACGACATGGCTTGAGCCCAAAAATATATATATATATATATATATATATATATATATATATATATATATATATGTTATATATATATATATATATATATATATATATATATATATATATATATATATATATATATATATATATAGATATATAATCTATATATTTATATTTACATATATATATATATATATATATATATATATATATATATATATATATATATATGTTATATATATATATATATATATATATATATATATATATATATATATATATATGTATATAGATATATAATCTATATATTTATATTTACACACACACACATATATATATATATATATATATATATATATATATATATATATATATATATGTATATAGATATATAATCTATATATTTATATTTACATATATATATATATATATATATATATATATATATATATATATATATATATATATATATATATATATATCACTGAATATATGTGTTTTACTGTGTATTAAAGCCTTCAATACTCTTGCAAATGCATGAATATTTTTTTTTTTTTTTTACATAATTACATTGTGGTTTATCAGAGTTCAACCTAATATTAGGTACAAGTCACCATTAGCCCATAAGTGCCACCTCTGACAGCCATGCAAGAACGAGCCAAACAATAAAAGAGGTTTTATGGTTGAAGAGATGGATCAATCAGGGCAGAAATAAATCTCCTTTCTGTCATTTACAACTGCCAGTTAGGAATGTGATGAAAGACGCAAGCGTCCGTTTTTTTGGGGTCCAAGCCGCATGTCCGCTTGAGATGGAGGTGGTTGTTTCTGAAGGTAAATGACGTGGGAGACGTTATGGATGTCAGCGTTACCAATGTTTTTTGACTTCCAAGTTCCCGGATGCTTCCGAGCATATCCTATCCCTATAAAGTGGAAGTATCTTGTTCCTATTTGAAGTATATATTTAGATGGTGTTTTTTCATTTCACTTTACTGTGATTTTTTATGTATGAGATCTTTTGAAATCATATTGACACCAATCAACTCATTCACTCAGGTCGTTAAGTGAACCTTGACTATAATACGATCATATGACCACTTTATCTCTTGTTTAAAAGCATATTTTTAGAAAACATGTATATCTGTTATTAATGAAAATGCTTTTGATCACGTGTTTATAAGCTCAGCGACTTTGTTTCACAGGCAGCCTCACCAACAGTTTCACTTTTGCTAAACAAAACGTTACCTACTACATACAATGTGCAGCTGTCAGACGTCTCCTTAACTTCCCGTGAAGTGTACCGGAATTAATGAAGACAACTGTACCACAGTTGCCTGTAGATTGTGGTTGATACCATACCTTCATGGGAAAGTGTGCGGTGACTATTTTTGGTGTTTACCAGTGTTATTGGTGAAATACTGAGCCGCATGAAAAGCATATTGTTTTCCAAAATTTT
>NC_090757.1:25598566-25628566 GCF_036898095.1 Palaemon carinicauda
ACATAACCCCATAGATAATTCCTGCTCATGCGTCTTAAAGGCAACATGTTTATTTTGCTATTCGTATATAACCCCGTGGCTAATTATTGCTGATGCGTCTTTGAAGGCAACAAGTTTATTTTGCTATTCGTATATAACCCCGTGGCTAATTATTGCTGATGCGTCTTTGAAGGCAACAAGTTTATTTTGCTATTCGTATATAACCCCGTGGCTAATTATTGCTGATGCGTCTTTGAAGGCAACAAGTTTATTTTGCTATTCGTATATAACCCCGTGGCTAATTATTGCTGATGCGTCTTTGAAGGCAACAAGTTTATTTTGCTATTCGTATATAACCCCGTGGCTAATTATTGCTGATGCGTCTTTGAAGGCAACAAGTTTATTTTGCTATTCGTATATAACCCCGTGGCTAATTATTGCTGATGCGTCTTTGAAGGCAACAAGTTTATTTTGCTATTCGTATATAACCCCGTGGCTAATTATTGCTGATGCGTCTTGAAGGCAACAAGTTTATTTTGCTACTCGTATATAACCCCGCGGCTAATTATTGCTGATGCGTCTTTGAAGGCAACAAGTTTATTTTGCTATTCGTATATAACCCCGCGGCTAATTATTGCTGATGCGTCTTTGAAGGCAACAAGTTTATTTTGCTATTCGTATATAACCCCGTGGCTAATTATTGCTGATGCGTCTTGAAGGCAACAAGTTTATTTTGCTACTCGTATATAACCCCGCGGCTAATTATTGCTGATGCGTCTTGAAGGCAACAAGTTTATTTTGCTACTCGTATATAACCCCGCGGCTAATTATTGCTGATGCGTCTTTGAAGGCAACAAGTTTATTTTGCTATTCGTATATAACCCCGTGGCTAATTATTGCTGATGCGTCTTTGAAGGCAACAAGTTTATTTTGCTATTCGTATATAACCCCGTGGCTAATTATTGCTGATGCGTCTTTGAAGGCAACAAGTTTATTTTGCTATTCGTATATAACCCCGTGGCTAATTATTGCTGATGCGTCTTTGAAGGCAACAAGTTTATTTTGCTATTCGTATATAACCCCGTGGCTAATTATTGCTGATGCGTCTTTGAAGGCAACAAGTTTATTTTGCTATTCGTATATAACCCCGTGGCTAATTATTGCTGATGCGTCTTTGAAGGCAACAAGTTTATTTTGCTATTCGTATATAACCCCGTGGCTAATTATTGCTGATGCGTCTTTGAAGGCAACAAGTTTATTTTGCTATTCGTATATAACCCCGTGGCTAATTATTGCTGATGCGTCTTTGAAGGCAACAAGTTTATTTTGCTATTCGTATATAACCCCGTGGCTAATTATTGCTGATGCGTCTTTGAAGGCAACAAGTTTATTTTGCTATTCGTATATAACCCCGTGGCTAATTATTGCTGATGCGTCTTGAAGGCAACAAGTTTATTTTGCTACTCGTATATAACCCCGCGGCTAATTATTGCTGATGCGTCTTTGAAGGCAACAAGTTTATTTTGCTATTCGTATATAACCCCGCGGCTAATTATTGCTGATGCGTCTTTGAAGGCAACAAGTTTATTTTGCTATTCGTATATAACCCCGTGGCTAATTATTGCTGATGCGTCTTGAAGGCAACAAGTTTATTTTGCTACTCGTATATAACCCCGCGGCTAATTATTGCTGATGCGTCTTTGAAGGCAACAAGTTTATTTTGCTATTCGTACATAACCCCGTGGCTAATTATTGCTCATGCGTCTTAAAGGTAACAAGTTTATTTTGCTATTCATATATAACCCCGTGGGTAATTATTGCTCATGCGTCTTGAAGGCAACATGTTTGTTTTGCTTTGTGTACATAATCCCATAGATAATTATTGCTCATGCATCTTGAAGGTAACATGTTTATTTAGCTTTGCGTACATTTATTGCTCATGCGTCTTAAAGGCAACAAGTTTATTTTGCTATTCGTACGTAACCCCATGGCTAATTATTGTTCATGCGTCTTGAAGGCAACAAGTTTATTTTGCTATTCGTACATAACCCCATGGCTAATTATTGCTCATGTGTCTTAAAGGCAACAAGTTTATTTTGCTATTCGTATATAAAACCCCATGGCTTATTAATGCTCATGCGTCTTGAAGACAAGTTTATTTTGCCTTTTGTATATAACCCCATGTCTAATTATTGCTCATGCGTCAACAAGTTTATTTTGCTATTCGTATATAACCCCATGGCTAATTATTGCTGATGCGTCTTAAAGGCAACATGTTTCTTTTGCTATTCTTACGTAACCCTATGGTTTATCATTGTTCATGTATCTTATAGGCAGTATGTTTCTTTTTTATTTTTACATAATAACCCCATGGTTTACCATTGTTCAGGTATCTTATAGGCAACCTGTTTCTTTTGCCATTCTTACGTAACCTTATTGTTTATCATTGTTCATGTATCTTATTGGCAATAAGGTTCTTTTGCTATTATTACATAATAACCCAATGGTTTATCATTGTTCAGGTATCTTATAGGCAACCTGTTTCTTTTGCTATTCTTACTTAACCCCATGGTTTATTATTGTTCATGTATCTTATTGATAATATGTTTCTTCTGCTATTCTTACATAATAGCCCCATGGTTTATCATTGTTCAGGTATCTTATAGGCAACATGTTTCTTTTGCTATTCTTAGGTAACCCTATGGTTTATCATTGTTCATGTATCTTATTGGCAATATTTTTATTTTGCTATTCTTACATAATAACCCCATGGTTTATCATTGTTCATATATCTTATAGGCAACCTGTTTCTTTTGCTATTCTTACATAATAACCCCATGGTTTACCATTGTTCAGGTATATTATAGGCAACATGATTCTTTTGCTATTCTGACGTAACCCTATGGTTTATCATTAGTCATGTATCCTATTGGCAATATTTTTCTTTTGCCATTCTTACATAATAACACCATGATTTTTTTATCATTGTTCATGTATTTTATAGGCAATATGTTTCTTCTGCTATTTTTACATAATAACCCCATGGTTTATCATGGTTCATGTATCTTATAGGCAACATGTTTCATTTGCTCTTCTTACATAACCCCATGGTTTATCATTGTTCATTTATGTTATAGGCAGCATGTTTCTTTTGCTACTCTTACATAATAACCCCTCGGTTTATGATTGTTCAGGTATTTTATAGGCATATGTTTATTTTGCTATTCTTACATGACCCCATGGATTATCATTGCTCATGTATCTTATAGACAGCATGTTTCTTTTGCTATTCTTACATCATAACCCCATGGTTTATCATTGTTCACGTATCTTATAGGCAAACATGTTTCTTTTGCTATTCTTACATAACCCCATGGCTTATCATTGCTCATGTATCTTATAAGTAACATGTTTCTTTTTGTATTCTTACATATAACTTCTAAGTACCCATTTTTTTTTTTTTTGGTTATTAATGCATCGGTAGGGGATATCATTGTTCATTTAAAGGTTATAGCTTTCTGTTTCAGCTTCAGTTTCATCAGATAATACGCTTCCCAGAACGGCAGCCGGACAAGCCCAATCCACCACTGTAGTGCCTAAGCACAGCAGTGGTCTCCCCAATATATAGCTTAAACTATTAGGGTTGAGCTTGGATCGATCTGCCACCATGCGAATGTTAAGCAAACATGTTACCACTGTACTAGCTAGGAGGCTATGTAGCATGTGTATTATTCCTTCCTACCCTTACAAATTATCAATGTCCATTCCCCTACTAGGTTATATACCGTGTTTCCTTCGCTATTCATACGCAACCCCGGGGTTAATCATTGTTCATTCAACGTCAACGTTCCCTGTTTCTATTTCTACTTAGCCCTAGGTACTCTGTTTCTTTTGCTATACTGACGTAACCTCATGTGTTATCATTGTTTCAACTTTAGTTACCCTTTTTTATTTTCTTGTTACGTAACCCCTGGCTTATGACTGTTCATTCAAATTTTATGCTCCCTATATCCTTCACTGTTCCCATGCAATCCCTTGACTTAACCATTGTTCATTTAACTTTTGGTTACTCCGTTTCTTTTGCTATTCGTATGTAAGATGCATTATCTGTATATTATCTTTGTTGATTTTCATTCCATTCCCAGTTGAGATCGCGTTCCAGTCGTCAAAGGGCTTATTATTGTTTATGTGTCTTTTACAGTAGGTATCCTTTTTCTGTAACTATTCATACTTAACCCCTTAGCTTAAAGGTCATTTAACTTGTAGTTAACCATTTTCTTTTGCTCTTCCTATGTAACCCCGTGACTCTTTATAGTCTATATACCTTCCAAGTAACCCATTTAAGTTTGTATTCCTACGTAACCGCAAGGGGTATTGTTAATTTAACTAATAGATATACTGGCTCTTTTGTTCATCCTACATAACCCTACGGCATATCAAAGTTCATTTATCTGAGTATCGTTTTCTATTACCATTCTTACATAATCCCAGGCTTGTCATTGTTAATTTACCCATATATACACTATGATATACTTCTGGGTGTATCATAGTTCATTTCTCACCTTTACACGTTGTCTCCCCTAACCTGAGATGAACAGACTCTTATATTCCCTCTCGCTTGAACTGCCTAATGTTCCCATTAGAAATAGTCTCACTCCCTAAATTCTTCATACTAGTGTGGGTCCTTTACTTGTCCATTACCCCATTTTTTTTTTTGTTTGATACTTATTTCTATGACTTGCTCTCTCTCTCTCTCTCTCTCTCTCTCTCTCTCTCTCTCTCTCTCTCTCTCTCTCTCTCTCTCTCTCTCTCTCTCTCACTTCGTTCTTGTCATCATTTCTCCCTCCCTGTCCTAACTCCCACCTTCCCTCTTTCGTCTTGGAGAAAAATTATTCCTGGCAGACGGCAGACATTGATTTGTTGGCGTAAGAGATTGGCATTCAGGACGGATGGGTCTCGGTGAATCAGAATCCAGCTGAGTAAAATTGTAACCTGCCGAATTTTGCTTTCGCTCTCTCTCTCTCTCTCTCTCTCTCTCTCTCTCTCTCTCTCTCTCTCTCTCTCTCTCTCTCTCTCTCTCTCTCTCTGCAGGGAGGAAGGTCCGTCAGTGTGCATTACCACTGAACTGCAGGTGTTACTAAAGGATCTTTGTAACAAAGATTTTACCCCCCGCGTTATGCATATTTTAGCCATTTGCATGTGACGGGGTAACTTCCACTTTTAATTCGTAGAGCTAATTTGAAATCTTCTCTCAGTAGTATATCGTCTGTCATAAAGCCAAAATTTTCTCTCTCTCTCTCTCTCTCTCTCTCTCTCTCTCTCTCTCTCTCTCTCTCTCTCTCTCTCTCTCTAACCTATCTTCACTGAATTATACAAAATGTTTTTAAGCCGTGTGGTATGGAGAAGTGTTTTCGTTGTCTGTATTTTTGAGGAGATAATGAAATTAAATAGACATATTTCGTAATTATTAAAAATTCATTCTGTGTATATTTCTACAGCGAAAGTTTTATTTATATTCAACTACTTGATTTATGTAATAAGGATTTTAACAATCCTCTAGTGTTGAACTTTGATTGAGTTTTAATAAAGGATTGCGTTGGACAATGGTGATATATATTTATAATTAGTTAGTTTGCTTTTAGAAATCTTATTATTTTATTACCTCAAGTTTTCATACGGACACAAAGGCATTCCTATCAATTTCGAAAGTATTTATTTGAATAAATCTACGGATATAAGGGTCCATATTTCACTTACTTGCGGTTAAATCTATGATTATTTTGTATTTTTTATGTGGTACCAATTTAAAAATATTTCTATTTCCAATTATATTTGATTTGAAATTTAACGTTGTTAATGTTGATCTTTAAAAATTGAATCATTAAGTTGTATACTATTTAAATTTTCAGAACTTTTAATTTACGAAATTGCTCGCTGTACTCGTATCAGAGCTAAAACCACATTGAACATTAAGCTTAAATTTCTTCATCCATCTGTTTTGGAATGATACCAACTGGTTTTGCCGTGCCATGTCAGTCACCACAACGAAGTCTCTCTCCCTTTTGTTTGTGTTCAGCAGAGCTTGGCATCCGGGAGCATTCTAGCTAATTTAGTGTAAAAATGCAGGCAGTAGAGCAGGCATTAAGGCTGCAATAACCATTGTATCAAGGGGCCATGAAAGGGAAGAGAGTCGTTAATGTGAAACCATTGGGAAAAATAGAAAAGAGGAAGAGGCAGAAGCAGAAGGATTCCAGAAATATTTCAAAGCTGCCCAATGGGTTTATAAAGCTCACTTTAATCTCTAAGAAATTCGTACACATTCTCTTCCTTGATTTAACTCATGCGCTGAACTATCTTAGAAATACACAGTTACTATATATATATATATATATATATATATATATATATATATATATATATATATATATATATATATATATACATATATATATATATATATATATATATATATATATATACATATACAGAGAGAGAGAGAGAGAGAGAGAGAGAGAGAGAGAGAGGAGAGAGAGAGAGAGAGAGAGAGAGAGATATGTATACACACATACATACATACATATTGTATATAAGTGGTATCGTATGTCTGTAAAACAAGTAAGTGAAAAGATATTACAGCCTCCAGTAAAAATAAGATGAAATGGGCGTACTCAAGAAGTGAACAATTAAATTATGGTCTCTAATTTTCCACATATTACCTTTGGCTCGAAGTCAGTTAAGAATGATGATTGAATCTAATGTGTCCTGCATTCTCTAATCTATATTTATCTCTGTAGAACCTGTTATTTTTCTCTACTGTTTTATATATCCCATTTTCTTGTATCATTAGGGAAAACACCAATTTTTCCTAGTTTGTAATTTCTTTGTTGGTGCATTTTTTTTTTAAATTGTCTAAGATGTTACAAATATTTTCTATTTTTCCACTTACTGATATCTCTCTCTCTCTCTCTCTCTCTCTCTCTCTCTCTCTCTCTCTCTCTCTCTCTCTCTCTCTCTCTCTCTCTCTCTCTCTCTCTCGTATCTAATAATTTTCAGGAACTCTCTTTCAGTTGCACGGGTTTTTTATTACATTTCAATTGCATTGCATTTTGTAATTGCAGCAAATATATTTTTCCTTTACCCCCCATTCATTTCAAAGCGTACTACTATTTACTTGTGAGAAAAAAAATCATTACATTGTATATTTATTGTTCCTCTTTATTCTTACAATAACATTCTATTTAAGAGTTACATCGAATACTATTAGCACCTTTGTCAAGTAACATATTTTTATTTTATTTTCAATGCTACAAGAGTATGATTCAATCACGGGGCTCAGCATGGTGAAGGATATCTGTAATCATAATCGTTGTAGTCGCCGGTGGAGTTGAAAGGATGTTGCCGATTTTCTTTGCATACCGCTAAATAACAATTCAATGTTTTGTTTAAGTACCCTTTTCGTTGGTTGGTGCTTACTTTGTGTATCCACACAACGTAAATACATCAGCTGATTGGTTCATCTTTCGGAGTTGTCCAGTCTGGTATAAAGGGAGGGATGGTTTGGGTTTGATGCTAATTAGATGAATGATGGACACTAGTTTGATCTGATAATCGGAGGACACAGTCAGATGCTTTAACATAATACACTACAGAACCTTGCAAAGATTTAAGGTATATGTTAAGGGATACTAATTTTTACATATTTATGTATTTGTGGATAATTACATAGTTCTGTTTGTATGCATTCGCGTTATATAATAGTGTTTTTCTTAATGGCTATCGGATTCACACCCTCGTGTATGAATTGATGATGGGTTTATGCATGAGTATATACACATAGTTTTGTGTATTTAAAGATTTTGAGGTCTTGTAAATACATTCAATAAGCATTTATTCAATTTCTTGCGTGAATATTTCTTACGGAATGCAGTCACTTCCATATATATGGACATCAATTTAAATGTGTATTTACGAAGCCACTATGCTTGAGTACATGTTCTTATTGTATGTATGTACATCCGTGTGTATAAATAGTTTATTCGTAAAACAATGACAAGAAATGCGTGTTTCAAGTCAGTCCTTAAACTCTGTGATAAGTATTTTGTTTTATTATTATTATTATTATTATTATTATTATTATTATTATTATTATTATTATTATTATTATTATTATTATTATTATAGGGAAAGTTGAATGATATAAAGGTTTTATATGCAAAGTACTGTTTTAGTAAGATTATTATATGTGACTGCTCTCGCTCCTTCAAGATCTTAAAGTAATATTTACGATTTCATATCTAACAATATTGTGAAGATTTTCTTACTATTATTGGAGACATTTAAAAGATGAATGATGACCTATTTACAATGATTCCAGTATTGAAAAAGCTTTCATCCCTTGTGACTGGTTAAAGACCATGACTGTGATTAAATCATACCTCGTTCCAACTTACCATACTAACAGATCATCATTTTGAAAGCAAATACTAATACATAGAAATATCTTATGTGTAAGTATTTTAACATATATTACTTAAACGTCTACAAAACACATCGGTGCGTTAAAAAAAGGGATATTTTGTACATTGCTATTCAAGACCATAAAGTATAAATCGTTTATCCACTCTGTCAGGACAGTTACACTCTACATTATCTTTTCACTGCGTTTCACTGCAAAGGCTTGAGCTATGACTATCAGCTCCACTGCACTGAATTCGCTTAAGTTATATTGCTTACGAATAATCACTGTGCTGACATTTTTTTAGAAATGTCAGTCTGGTAAATGTCAACCTTGTATACTATATTCTATTTGATTCTTTACGGTTATCTTTATCGATGACAGCTAGATGAATAACAACACAACGAGAAAGGACGCATGGCAGTTCATCACGACGGGCCTTCGTCCGGTGCCGGAGGGGAGCCAGAATGGAGGCTGTGGTATTGCTGTTTCGGGGCTCAGATATGGGTGGATGGCAGCAGGAGGTCACGTGACCTATCAGACAGCAGGCTACAGTAACAGTGGTTGGCGCCTCTACTCTGGTTCTGACACTCCATTTCACGAACGTTCGATCTGGGATGCGGCGAGATCGGCCTCTTCAGGGGCGTGGCAAGCCTGTGTATGTTTTGATGGGCGTATCAGGTCTGAGTGGCTTTGGCTAATGTGCACATGAATACTCATGATGTTAATGAACCTATATGTTCGTGGACGCAATCAATCTTAATGTTTAAGGACACAGTGAACCAGAAAGTTTAGGGATGTTCAAGGACGTGGTGAACCTAAATCTTCAGTGACACAGCGACCTCGAAATTTTAAGAGATACATGTACTAGATGTTCAAAGACATGGTGAACATAAATATTAAAGGACACAGCGACACAGAAAGTTTAGGGACACTTAGACTGGATGTTCAAGGACACGGTGAACCTAAATATTCAGTGACACAGCGGGCCAGAAAGTTTAGGGACACATGGATTGGATGTTCAAGGTCACGGTGACCCTAAATGTTCAGGGACACAGTCTCCCAAAACGTTTAGGGACACATGGACTGGATGTTCAAGGACACGGTGAACCTAAATATTCAGGGACACAGCAGGCCAGAAAGTTTAGGGACACATGGATTGGATGTTCAAGGTCACGGTGAACCTAAATATTCAGGGACACAGTGGCCCAAAATGTTTAGGGACACATGGACTAGATGTTCAGGGATATGGCGAATCTAAATCTTCAGGGACACAGCGACCTAGAAAATTTAGAGATACATGTACTAGATGTTCAAGGACATAGTGAACATAAATATTCAGGGACAGTGAACATAAATATTCAGGGACACAGTGACCCAGAAAGTTTAGGGACACATGGACTGTATGTTCAAGGCCAGGGTGGAATTAGATATTCAGGGGCACAGTGACCCAGAAAGTTTAGGGACACATGGATTGGGTGTTCAAGGATCTGGAGAACCTAAGTATTCAGGGACACAGTGACCCAGAAAGTTTAGGGACACGTGGACTACTTGTTCAAGGACATGGAGAACCCAAGTATTCAGGGATACAGTGGCCACGAAAGTTTTGGCAAACATCGACTGGATGTTCAAGAAGATGGGGAACCTAAATGTTCAGGGATACAGTGACTCAGAAAGTTTAGGGACACATGGACTTTGTTTAAGGACATAGTGGACATATATATTCTGGGACACAGCCTCCCAGAAAATTTATGGACACGTGGACTATATGTTCAAGAACAGGGTGATCCTAAATATTCAAAGGCACAATGATCCAGAAAGTTTAGGAACACATGGACTGGATTTTCAGGGACATGGTGAACCTAGATATTCAGGGACACAGCCCCCCAGAAAGTTAGGGACACATGGACTGGATGTTCAAGGACACGGTGAACCTAAACATTCAGGGACTCAGACTTAAGAAAGTTTAGGGCCACATGGACTGGATCTTCAAGGACATGGTGAACCTAAATATTCAAAGGCACAGTGACCCAGAAAGTTTAGGGACACATGGACTGGATGTTCAAGGACATGATGAATCTAAATATTCAGTGACACAGCGACCTAGAAATTTTAGAGATACATTACTAGATGTTCAAGGACATGGAGAACATATAAATATTGAGGGACACAGCGACCCAGAAAGTTTAGGGACACGTGGACTGAATGTTCAAGGACATGGTGAACTTAAATATTCAGGGACACAGTGACCCAGAATGTTTACGGACACATGGACTGGGTGTTTAAGGACATGGTAGACATAAATAATCAGGGACACAGTGACCCAAAAATTTTAGGGACACATGGACTGAATGTTCAAGGACCTGAAGAACCTAGATATGCAGGGACACTGACCCAGAAAGTTTAGGAACACATGGACTGAATGTTCAAGGGCATTGGGAACTTAGATATTCAGGGACGCAGTGGCCTCGAAAGGTTATGGACACAGACTGGATGTTCAAGAACATGGGGAACCTAAATATTCAGGGATACAGTGACCCAGAAAGTATAGGGACACATGGATTCTGTATTCAATGACATGGTGGACATATATATTCTGGGACACTGCCTCCCAGAAAATTTACGGACACATCGACTGTATGTTCAAGGACGTGGTGAACTTTATTATACTTGGAAATAGTGACTCAGAAAGTTTTGGGATACGTGGAATGTGTGTTCAAGGACATGATAAATCTAAGTATTTAGGGACACAGCGACTCTGAAAGTTTAGGGACATATGAACTGAGTGATCAAGGACTTAGTGTACATAAATATTCAGGGACACAACTATCCAAAATTATTGGGGACACGATGACTGAATATCTAGGTACGCAGTGAGCCCAAAAGTTTAGGTATGCATTTGGTATGAACGATTAGAGCTTTAACAGAGCTAGATGTTAAGGGATAAAATAAGAATGTTTATTAAGTGTTCTGAAGCACCACAGACCGAACATTGATCAACACAGTGAACCCAAATGCTCAGGGATAAGAAAAATAAATGTTTGATATCCAGATATACAGTCTGTGATAATCACGCATAGGACAATATTGAATTATAACGGAGACTTCATTTCAAGAAGGCAGCAACCTCGACTGACCATGGAAGTGCTGAACTCGAAAGACCATGAGCGTACTGCCCCTGATCTATCTGGAACGTTGCTTTAATAAGTTCAGGATCACTACTTAACCTGAAAGACCATGAACGTATCGCCCCTGAACTATCTGAAGCATTATTTTAAGGTCAGGATCACTACTGAACCTGAAAGACCATTAACGTAACGCCCCTAAACTATCTGGAACGGTTCTTTTAATAAGGTCAGGATCGCAACTGAACCTGAAAAACCAGGGATGAAACACCCATGAACGATCTGAAATGTTGCTTTAATAAGGTCAGTATGACTACTGAACCTGAAATTACCAACTAGCGTAACACCCCTGACCTATCTGGAACGTTGCTTTTAAGGTCAGGATCACTACTTAACCTGAAAAACCAGGAACGTAATGCCCCTGAATGATCTGGAACGTCACCTTACCTGAACCTGAAGGGCAAGAAACGTAACGCCCCTGAACGATCTGAAGCGTTACTTTAATAATGTCAGGAACACAACAACCTGAAAAACCAGGAACGTAACGTCCCTGAATGATCTGTAACGTTACTTTAATAAGGCCAGGATCACTATTGAACCGAAAAGACGAGAAAGACAATGCCCCTGAACTATCTGGATCGTTACTTCAATAAGGGCAGGGTCACTACTGAACCTGAAAGACCAGGAACGTAACGCCCCTGAATGATATCGAACGTTACTTTAATAAGGTCAGGATCACTACTGAACTTGAAAGAAAAGGAACGCAATGCCCCTGAATGATTTGGAACGTTACTTTAATAAGGTCAGGATCTATATTGAACCTAAAAGACGAGAAACATAATGCCCGTGAACTATCTGGATCGTTACTATAATAGGGGAGGATCGCTACTGAACCTGAACGACCAGAAATGTAACGCCCCTGAACTATCTAGATCGTTATTGTGATAAAGTCAGGATCACTACTGAACCTGAAAGACTAGGAACGTAACGCCCCTGAATGATATGGAACGTTACTTTAATAAGGTCAGGATCTCTACTGAACCTAAAAGCCCAGAAACGTAACGCCTCGGAACTATCTGGATCGTCACTTTATTAAGGTCTGGATCACTACTGAACCTGAAAGACAAGGAACATAACTCCCCGTAACTATATGGAACGTTACTTTAATAAGGTTAGGAACACTACTGAACATGAAAGACCATTAACGTAACGCCCTTGAACTATGTGGAACATTACTTTAATAAGGTCAGGATCACTACTGAACCTGAAAGAAAAGGAACACAACGCCCTGTAACTATTTGGAACGTTACTTTAATAAGGCCAGGATCACTACTGGATATGAAAGACCAGGAACTTAACGCCCCTTAACAATCTGAAACGTTACTGTTATAAGGTCAGGAATACTACTGAACCTGAAAGACCATTAACGTAACGGCCCTGAACTATATGGAACGTTACTTTAATAAGGTCAGGATCGCTACTATACCAAGCCTACATCCATATCAAGAAGGCAGCCGTGATAAATGATGTCCTTTCTTTTCTTAATTACTAACACAACACCTAATATAAAACACAATTTCACTTGAATAGTTTCTTATTTATGAAAGCCACTATTTTAATGTCTTAAGGCAGATTTTTTTTTCTTAGTTAACATTAAGCATTTTTCTTTCTTTAAAAGTCTTGTATCTATTTAATTCCTTGTCCACCGGTTTGAGAGAGAGAGAGAGAGAGAGAGAGAGAGAGAGAGAGAGAGAGAGAGAGAGAGAGAGAGAGAGAGAGGGGGGGGGGACCCTGTTGGGGGGAGGGGCACCGGAGAGACAAGGAATGAATGGGGATGAGAGGGAAATATGGTGGAGGGTTCAGGGGAAGAGGCAGTGGCACACATACGAAGAGGCACAGAAATTAAGGTAGTGAAATATGCGAGTTAACGAATACATAGCTATTCCTTGGACCCAGCTCAAAATATGGAGACATTTACAGATGAAAGTGACGTGTGTGTGCGAGAGATGATTTAATAAAGTATATAACGGAATATCCATTAATGGAAAAAATAATTAGGCCTGGAAGGAAATGTTTTTGGGGGTCCTTCCTTCATACGCATGCACCATTGCTTTATCCTTTTCTTCTGGAGTTTAATTGATTATAATTGCATAGCTTTCATTGCGAACAGCTGGCTTGTTCATTTTTGAGGGTAAAGAAGATTGTAGGTAAACGTATTAGCAAAATGAAATAAGTAAATATCTGGTATCAGCTTTGCATTTTTTAATTCAACATTGGTAATTAGATGGAATTTGTCCTTAACTAGATCATGAATTTCGGCTCACGTAATCCAGTCTTTATGGTTGGAATTTATTTACACATTTCACTAATTGTCTTCGTTTCTATATTTATTTTATTTCCTAATTTGTCTGCACTTATGATCGCTCTATAAGTTGCACACAATCTTACATCGCTTATCTTCTTTTATCTTCTTACTTGTTTGAAACCTTCATGATTATTTCTTCAACAGCCACTTGTGACTCGCTACGTTAGTCCTCAACATAAACAGATTTACCATTCCGCATTTCACATCAACTCGAGCGACGCCACCCCTATCCTGTTGAACATATCATATTTCCTGTTGGCGATGCAGGACACTGATCCCTGGGCGAAATGGCACGTATATACCTCAGGGTTAGTCACTCAAGAGACCCTCTTCACCTTACATGCGACCCATTAGTGCAGCCGAAGCGGCTGCCAAGAGGTAGACGTAGAAGGTAGCAGCCGGGGACTTCTCACGCCCTGTGGAGGAGACGAAAATACAATTAGATGGCTGTCACTTCCAGTTCCATCTGGGAAGCGAGGCTTATCATAATGTTCCTGGATTTTAATGGAATAGACTGTCAGAATGCTTATTGGTGGGAAAATTTGGGGGCTTATGGCAAAAGGAGAGACTTTTTTAGGGATTTTATTTTTGGGTAACGAACTTTTTTTTTTTTTAAAGGTTGGTTCCTTTTATAAAAATAATCGATGTGATTTTTTTTTTTTTTTTTTTTTTTTTTTTTTTTTTTTTTTTTTTTTTGTGCAAAAGTGAGGATCAAATCAATATTGAACCATTTGATAATATGTGTTAGTTGTGTATTTTCATCAGATAACTAATAATGATTGCTTTATTCAATGATTTTTGGTTTTTTAATTTCTCAATTTCAATGAAGTACTCACTATAAAGATCTTGCTATTATCTGAATAGTCTCCAGTTAAATAGATGTTACTTAAAGATTCTATGCAAAACTAGATGTTCAAAATTAAATGAAAAAATCGTTATTCTAAATACGTAGATATTAAATATTTTGATTTAATGGTTTTAGATGGGATAGGAAGGTCACGTCAACCAGATTTTGTAACTAAATAAAGTAACTTTTGGCGCACATCCAGTAAGATTATATATCAGTAAGTTCAAAATTACAACCAAGAGAGTTCCTGAAACTTTGGATAATATTTAATGGTCTGAAAGACGAAATATTTTGTAACTAGAATTGCAGTTATGGAAATTTCGTATCGGGGCCTTTAAAAGCAGAGAAGTTGCTTCCCTTGGCTCAGATAAATCTAATTGACACTCTTCACATCATCTCAGGTACTCTACCAAAGGTTTCTGTAATTCAATAACATGAAATAAATTATTCAGATCTGATTAATAATAATGATTGAAGGGCACTTAGGAACGCGTATAACTTAGATAAACGCTTACTGCATTAATGCTTTTTTTTTTTCTTTTCCCTGGTAGTCGACGTATTGCTTGTTGAGGGGATCTTGATTTAACATTTATCATTGGTCTACATAATAAATAACAATCGATATTGGATCCAAGAATGAAGCATCTTGACAATTAATAAAAAAAAAAATATCATCATCATTGCGTTTATTTTTTCTATCGGCCTATGATTATATATCTAACTTTGGAAGGACCTCGTGTAATTAATACTGAACTTTTGAACTATTGACAAATTGAAATGGTGATCAGCGTAAA
This sequence comes from Palaemon carinicauda, assembly GCF_036898095.1. Lineage (NCBI taxonomy): Eukaryota > Metazoa > Arthropoda > Malacostraca > Decapoda > Palaemonidae > Palaemon > Palaemon carinicauda. Next base: position 25,614,132 of record NC_090757.1, read on the forward strand.
GGATGACTGGAAAGGTGTTTTTGAGTTAAAATCATTCTACTGAAGAGGGTGTCCCCGGTTGTATGGTAACGAATTTAATTGACAATTTTCAAGGCTACTTTAAATTCCATACGCCTATCACAAGTCCATTCAGCTGTATAAGGGTACCAGCAGTTCTGGTAACTTTACACATCTTTTTGCAATGGTGTAAGAATACTACCAGCGTATGTCTTACGTGTCGTAGGAAGCTGCTAAAGTACAGCTGCTCTCCTTATAGTCTTGCTTTAGCAGTTTCCACTGCCAATAACTGTGGAAACTACTAGCTTGCAGGATTATTTAGTCAAAGGGTAGTCTTACCACAATAAATGTAGTTTTTGACTCCAAGGGCATGCGATTGTAAAAATCCTCTGCTAAATTATGAACCATGCCTGATGCTATTGGAAATGTGGATGCGGCTAAGGCGTTCCCTGTAAGCGACGCGTATCAGGATCCCCCTACTGACGTGATAATGGAAGAGGGGTACCACAGGGTTCACGACTACGGCCAGAGAAGCTGCGATTGTTGTTGTATTAGCGGGGAGATTGAGGGAGATAGTAAATGTGATGAAGAGGCGAAAGATACGTGTCTTGTGTGTGCAGAAGACTAGATGGAAAGGAAATGGAACTGGAGGGGTAGGAAATGGGTATAATCTTAATTACGTGAGGGTCACGAGACGGAAGAAATGGAGTTGGGGTCATGAGAAGTAGAAAACTCAAGAAGAGAAAGAGAGAGGGAGGCCTAGAATTAAGGTTTGGGACCTCAAAGAGAAATGGGTGAGCAATTTAGAAGGATTTTGAGAGAGGGTAACCGAGTGGAAAATATCTAGGTGGGTATAAAAGAAATATGTATTGAGGAAACAGATGAATTAGTGGGAAGAATCAGCGGGTATGGTGTGTCGAAAAGGAAAATGTGATTGTGGAGCAAAGGGATGCAAGAATAAGTTGAAATAAAATCAAAGGCATTCAAGCACTTGAAAGTAAGACATGCACAGGGAGCAGAGTTACGGTAGGCTACAGAGAAGAGGAAAAAGATTCTAGGGGGAAAGTAGGAATTGCTATTGCAAGAGCGGTAGAGTAATTGAATGAGTGACTAGGGACAAGGGAAAGAGAAAAGAATATTTATAAGATATCAAACTTGAAGAAAAGGCAAAGACTGGATTTGGGGGAACTGTTAGTCATGCGAGATAGAGATGGAAATAGATTGCATATGGATGATGACATTAAAAGGAGGTAAAGAGAGTATTTTCAGCAACTATAGAATACTTAAAATGAGAGAGAGGAGCTGGGAAAAGCACGAAGGGTTGAAGGGCCAGTGGTGGAGATAGAGGATACAGTAGTGAAACGGGCATAAAGTAAAGTGAACAATGGTAAATCACCAGGTCCAGCAAGAGTTTCGAATTGAAATGGTTAATATACTAGTTATAGGAGGGGAAGAATGGATGCTGGATTTATTAAGAGCTATATGGGAAGAGAAAATAATGCCTAAAGACTGGAGAGTCTTGATTGTATCCATATTTGACCAGAAAGGTGACATGCTGTGTGATAACTACAAGGGAATGGTTTGAAAGTTTTTGAGGGAGGTGCTAGATGAGATATTGTAAAGATTGGGAAACGGCAGTATGGATTCATGAGGTGGAAAGACACTGTGGATGTCATCTTTACTGTAAGCTTGTTATAGGAAAAGAAACTAGAGGGAAACCAGAATCTCTTCTGTACTTTTTTATTTTTTAGATTTAGAGAAGGCTTACAATAAAATATCAAGAGAAGTGATGCTTTCATGCTTAATGAAGAAGAAAGTTCCAGAGAGGTTGGTTAAAATGGTTGATGATGCACAAGAGAACTAGGACAAAAGTAACATCAGTTGTTGGAGAAACTCTTTGAAATTACCGTTGGATTACACCGAGGGTCAGCATTAAGTCCGTTTTTATTTGTGCTGGTCTTTGATGTGTTAAGTGAGGAAACCAGAAATGAAGAGTTGTGTAAGTAGCTATATCAAGATGATTTGGTGATTACGCTGAAAATGAAGAAGATTTAGGAGGGGGGTAGCTTGTAGATAAGACCGAAGCTATGGTTAGCAGGAAGGTAGGTAGGTACACGATATCCACGCATGAGAGTGGAGGCTTGGTTATAAAACAGGTACTGTAAAACAATTTAGGATACTTGGGATCTACTATAAGTCAGGAGGGAGGATGTGAGGCTGAAGTTGAGTATAGGATAAAAGCAATCTGGGGAAAGATTGAAAAATTATGAAATAAGAAGAGTAGCAAGCGTTGTAAAGAATACAGAGGTGATATTAATGCTACGATTGAGATGAGATGGTATGGGTACGTGTTAAGGATGGATGGTAGGGAGGGAGGACTTGGGAGGAACCTGACCGGGGGTGAAGATCAAAAGGGTGGTAGAGAATTGGATAGTGAGGTAAGGTGAAGGATGATATGGAGAGAAAAGATTTGTGGAAGAGGATACCTTTGATAGAAAGCATTGGAGAGGGCGCGTCGGGAAACCGACCCCTTAAGGAAGGCATAACTATTGGAAAGAAGATGAAGAAGGTTATACAGCTGGTGGAATTATGATAGGCAGTATGGAATTTAATGTAGCCTCGAAAATTGTTTGTGAAATTCTGAACCACGCAGCTGGGGGGGGGGGGGGGGGGCACTCTCATCAGTTGAATTATTTTATTCCGAATAGAAGGAAGCAAACAAAACCCTTTGCACATGAAGCGGTGTGAAAGCACAACCAGCGATAAAGCACTGTATTTTCCTGCCTTGAGGAGATGACGAGAACGTTGCAGGCTATAAACTCGTGTTAGCTCAGCCCAAGGTAAGATTTCGCAATTAAACCGGTCCTCGTAAAGGGGATTTTCAGCTCTTATATTCTTTGATGAAATTGTAATTCTTATTCTAACAATAAATGAATAACACTTTTTCCTCTTATGTTCGCATTATTTTTTTATTTTATTTGTTTTAAACGTGTTTAAAAGTCACTCCCAGCACCCCCATCTCTCTCTCTCTCTCTCTCTCTCTCTCTCTCTCTCTCTCTATTTTTATTTTTCCTTTTCCACAAATATCTACAATTAATTCACGAAGTTTTTTGCCTAAGAATATTTTTGTAACCAAATTAGAATTAGTTCCCACTAATTCCATTCATAATTGGATCTCTTTATTCTTGGAAGGATACCCAACTAACAACTCCAGCCTTTCAATCTATCATGTTATTGCTAATCCTCACCTCAACTCTTGCTCGAAATCTCGACTATTTCGAATAACCAGTCAGGCTTCCGAAAGCCTCGGATATATTTTCATGGAACATTAACACTATCGTCAAAGGTTATGTGGTATGCTACCAAATTTGAAACAAAACCTTTATTTTACGACTTATACTCTTCTTGCAATGTTTGCTATTGCTCCTTTAGAAACGACTTTTGTGTTGATAACTATGTTATCTGTTTTCTTTTCTCTCCATAGAAAAAATATAGGTCTTTTTCTTTTTTTCTGTATTTAGAATCCGACATCAACTGCTTTCCAAATTAGAAAATGAGCATATATAAATTATATATATATATATATATATATATATGTATATATATATTTATGTATACATATATAATATATATACGATATTTATGTATACATATATAATATATATACCTCTCTCTCTCTCTCTCTCTCTCTCTCTCTCTCTCTCTCTCTCTCCTCTCTCTCTCCTCTCTCTCTCTCTCTCTCTCTCTCTCTATATATATATATATATATATTATATATATATATATATTATATATATATATATATATATATATATATATATATATATATATATATAGAGAGAGAGAGAGAGAGAGAGAGAGAGAGGAGAGAGAGAGAGAGAGAGAGAGAGAGAGAGAGAGAGAGGAGACTGTATGTGTGTGTTTTTGTGATACAATACATCCATAAGGAATATTGATATTACTTTGTAAAACCTGACCGGTTTCTTCTTGAGGGCTGATGCACTGATATATGTATATATATATATATATATATGTGTGTGTGTGTGTGTATATATATATAAATATATATATATATATATATATATATATATTTATATATATAATGTGAACGAGTATACATGAAAGCATTTGCAAAATAAAAGCGTCAGAAAAAACATGGCTGCCTGTATTTAAAATAACAAGTAATACTAGATAGAATTGCATTATATCCCGTTAGCGATAGAAGAGAAGAGAATCTGAAAGCTTCATAGATAATGATTTTTAAGCAGGACTGACTCAAGTGACATTTTGGTTTATATCTTAGGCATGTGTGGCGCATAGTCTTTGCTATCAAACATATGTATGTATATTTTATACATATATATATATATATATATATATACTGTATATATGTATATATATATGTATATTATATATATATTTATATATGTGTATATATATATCTATCTTATCTATCTATATATATACAGTATATATATATATATATATATATGTGTGTGTGTATATATATATATATATATGTATATATATATATATATATATATGTATATATATATATATATATGTGTGTGTATATATATATATGTGTGTATATATATATATATATACATATATATATATATATATATAGACTGATATTGTGATGTGGATTCCTTTGTGTAGGTATCGGTATATAAGTATAGTAATTTATTTGTACAGTATATGTAAATTTAATGTATGAGTATGGTATACATGGATATATATTATGTATATGCTTGTATATATAATATATATATATATATATATATATATAATATTATTATATATATATATATGTATATGCTGTTAATGCATATTTACTCGAACCAAATTCGTAACAACATAATGAAATTATAGATAGCCGTCTGAAGATCTAGAAATAAGTTCATATTTGACTTGCCAATCGAGAAGCACCCTCTTCTTAGCTAATGAGATATGAGCTCCACACACCAATGCGATTTGTGTTGTTGCTGACACAGGTGGCCTTGTTCGTCTGATTTTTTTTTACTCTCACTGTACCATTTATGATATAAAAATCTATATTAATATATTACGCCTTTAGAGGAAGTCTTTAAAAGACGAAGACAAAGGCGGTCTGAGTTCGAATAGTAATTGGATTTATCCTTTGGTTTTATTATCTGAGCATCAAGTGTTTCTGTAAGTATTACACACACAAATACGCACACACACACACACACACATATATATATATTTATATATATATGTATGTATAAAATGTGTTTATATGTCTGTATATATATATATATGTGTAAATATATATGTGTATATATATATACTATATATTATTTATATATATATATATATATATATGTACAGTATATATAATTATATATATATAATGTGCATATATATATACATATATATATATATATATAAATATATATATATATGTACAGTATATATAATTATATATATATATATATATATATTATGAATGATAATTTTTCACATTTACTCGTGTTTTTCATATATTCATTTAAGCCATAAATATCTCTTAATATTAAATTCGCTCTGCCTCGGGGATCAGAGACTAAAGAGGGAAAATTAACTTTATGATAATAGCTTCTGGTTGGCCAAGGATTTTTTTTTTTTTATAGCTCATGTAAGTATATGAAAATACGAGTAAATGTTGAAAATGGCCATAAACAGTCTCAAGTGTTACAAAGGCACCAACTGGCTGCAATGGTGGAAATGGGTTCAGAACACACTATTCTCTCTCTCTCCTCTCTCTCTCTCTCTCTCCTCTCTCTCTCCTCTCAGATAATTGAATGGAAATTGGAAAGCGAGGTAGTAAGACACTCACAGTTTACTTAACTGAGAATAAATATAAAACAGCAGAAACATGATTTGTTTTAAGAGATATCGTTTTGTATGTAGATTGCAAGTTAGTTATAAGCCTTTGACATTGGATGCAGAGCAGTGTAGTGTGACAACAAAAGGGGTTCTACTTTCCTGACACATGTGAATAAAGTATGTAACGACGAGAGAAAGGAAACCAGATTAATTGATAAAACATTAATAGAACTGGGATCTAGTGATTAAGGGGGTTTAAATGATAGATTATGAATATTAGCGAGCACATTAGGTTTAGAGTTGAGGGTCTGCGTATGCCGCAGCTTATTATTATTATTATTATTATTATTATTATTATTATTATTATTATTATTATTATATCCTTCGCTAAGGGTAGGCTGCGTGTATATGTATTCACTATTTTTTATTTAGTTTCTTTATTTGTTTGTTAGTGAGAATCTTAACACAAAAACTACTATATCGATTTTGACCAAACTTGGTAGTGATGTTGGGTATGTCCCAACGATGATTCTTTTAATATTTTGTATAGAGTATATCAAAGTACAAATACGCCGCATTACTTTAAATATAATTGCAATGTTAGGTTAATGCAAATTATTTGTTAGTTATTTTATTTGTGAACAACATTACGCAAAACTACCTGAACCAAGTTCAGTGAAGCTTTTTGAACGTATTGGGTATGCCTCAAGAACAAATCCATTAGAATTTGAAGAAAATACATCGAAGTACAATTACGAAATTAAGAGCGAAATAAGACTGCTTGTCACAGCGATGGCATGCTCTCAACCAAGTGCCCTCCAGTGATTATTATTATTATTATATTATTATTATTATTATTATTATTATTATTATTATTATTATTATTGCTACTACTTAAATCTATCTACATTTTTATGAATGCAATGTGTTATTTATTATTATTATTATTATTATTAGTATTCTCGTTGTTATTATTATTATTATTAGTATTATCGTTGTTATTATTATTATTATTGTTATTATTATTATTGTGTGAATAGAGATTAATAGTAAGATCATTTGAAAAGTTTGTTATGGAAGGAAACTTTAGTTTAATTGTGACGTAAAGTTTAAAGTCTCCCAGTGATTGGTAAGGGAAAGGTACTGCTTATTGCCAGTGTCCTATCTCCCTCTCCACTCTAGCTAGGACAAAAAAGGGCTAAACAGTGGCTGCTGATTACTCAGCAGGTAGACTTTTGGACTATCCAAACCCTCCTTCCCCAGCACAAAGGGATGTAAATTCGACTGATACTGTTAAAAGCAATCAGGCTGTGGGCAGGTGCTAGAACTTTGGAGACAGATTTTAGGCCAAAAACGTTCCGCCACCCTACCACATCCTAAAGAAACAATAGTGAAAGTAAGTGAATAACTTGTGGGGAACATATTTCATATGATACACAAATTCCTCGAGAGAGAGAGAGAGAGAGAGAGAGAGAGAGAGAGAGAGAGAGAGAGAGAGAGAGAGAGAGAGAGAGAGAGAGAGCATTATATGTTTATATCAATGTGGTTTTGTGTAGTAAAAACCGATTTTGTCATTTCAAATACAGAATAGACTGGAGGTCCTATCTTCTCGGGTATGAAAAAAAGTCTGAATAATGTGTAGATTCCGATAGTCTCTTTATTATTACTGCATTAAAAACTACAGTATTGATTATGATGATGATGATGACGAAGGAACTAGAAACCCTCTGGCATTAGGAAGAGATTAAGATCATGATTTATTGCAAATGTAAATTCCTTCGAGATGAAGTAGATCAAGTCGGGATTAAACAGAGAATTATAGAATATTTTCCAGAATGTTGGATATTTAGGGAAAGAAAAGTGGAAAAAAATGAGCCGTTAAAGAAACTAAATCTGGTACGAGTTAAGTGGTTACAGGTACGGGATTTATTTTTTATTTTTTTATAATAAAGTATTTGCTAAAGATTAAGTAATTTCAAGAGTAGATGTCATGTATATGTATGATGGCATGTGGAATGGGTGGGAGGGTTGATTACCTTTAAGTAGCTTTTTTTTTGGCAATGCAGAAACGGATGAGGCAGAACGTAATGTCTTTATCTACTTCAGATATGGTAGAAAGAGAGAAAGAAATATTATTTATGTCAAGGAGAATGGAAGTGGAAAGAGAACGCTCAAGCTCTTAATTAACGAAAAGGGAACAATCCCAACTGCACCCAAATACAGTATTCTAAGGAATGCATACAGAGTGAACTTTGTGGTACGAAAATGGCAAGGGAGAAATAACGAAATAGAAGATACACCGGACTACATTTACATAAAATGGGATATAGAGCTTTGGGGCTAGGAGTAATGGACTCGAAGTATTTAGTGTTTTCTGCACAGGGAAAGGTGGGATTTTTTCGTGGTGTGGCAAAGAATTCCTTGTAGGGGAAATATTAAAGTATTGCAAATAATGTCTTTGGAAGGTTTGAACCATAAGAATGAAAAGATAAAATGAGTTTGATTATGCAGGAAAAGGAAACGCTTGGAAGGTTTCATCAAGAAGGTTACTTTTACAATAGGCTAGAAAAAATACTTTTTAATTGTTAAGGGAGTCAAATGCCAAGAGAAACGATCACGACTTAGTGAAAGTGCGAGTAGAAAATAATTAAATTTACCAAAAAAAAAAAAAAAAAAAAATGCGATTTTGATTTAATAGGCATTGCAATGTAAGAGAGACTTCGTAGCTGCAACAGTGATGTGAAAGTGTCTTTTTTAATGTTTAAAAGGATGTGAAAAAAATACTCATTAAAGAGGATTTAGTATCATAGATAAAGGACGATTTTGAGCCCTACGGTAAGGTTTAGTAAGCGGTAGTTTAAATCATGATAATATAATGATAATAATAACAATAATAAGTTGGACGAGGGACTATGCCTTCATCCGTTTCCTTTTTATATTGGAACGATGAATAAGAAAAAGTACTTATTAGAGAGAGGCAGGTCAATTACATGATTTATTTGTTCTCTGGTAGTGTATTATAAGGTTAAGAAAATAAAGGAACCGATAAGCAAACGCAATAACGTATAAAACAGATCATTTTAGCCGTTGTTGTTGCCTGATTTGTTAGAGTAACAGCTTGCAGGTTAATAAATTTAGCAATAGTTATTATGAAGTATCTCGTGTTATTAATTTCCTTTTGTTATAAAATGTCTTTGTTCAAATCTGAAAACAGTTTGCTTTGAAGAATAACCTGTACAGTATACCTCTTATGACGCTGCACTCTTTTGCCATTTGATAGATTGTGAAATTACGTTCATTCAATTTTGTTACTCTTGTCTGCTTAATGTTTTTGAAAGATTTTTATGTTTTATGTATGGAAAGGATAAATTAATTTTATTCAGTAAAACCCATTACCTACAAGATGGGTTCAAGTCCTGTCAGACTCGTTAGTTTTGTGTCTGAAACCTTACCATCCTTGTGAGCTAGGGATGGGAGTTTGGGGGAGCCTGCAGGTCTATCTGATGAGTCATCAGCAACCATTGCCTGGGCCTCCCTGCTCCTAGCTTGGGTGGAGAGGTGTTTTGGGCGCGGATCATTTGAGATATAGTCTGTCTCTAGGGTATTGTCCTACTTGACGGGGCATTGTTACTGTCCCTTGCCTCTGCCCTTCGTAAACGGCCTTTAAATCTTTAAACCTTTATGCTTACAGGAAGGGCAGCTAAAGTTAAGAATAAAAACTGAAAAATTAAAATAGAATGTAATTATGTTATGTAATATTTGCGAATTTGTATAACTCAAGTCCCAGCATTCCATGATGCTTGAATGTATAGTATTCCATAACAAAGAAAGATTCACTGCCAATTATTATACATGTAACAACTTTTCATATTCTAAGTAATTCCGAATCTTTGTATGTGATCTCTTCATTCAGAGTTTATTTTTTATTCATAACACGTCAGAGGATTTTTATGATGGTAGTGAAAGAGGCCTGACCAAAAGACGAGTTCCGGAACAATTAAATTTATCTAGCGACAACACAGGTATTTATAGGACTACAAGGGGTTTACATAAGGGTGATAATTGCATGTGTATATTCAATGGCTTTTGTTGATGAGGTTGATATTGGCACAAAACTGATGATATAATAATGGTAATGAAAATAAGAGATGAAGTTGGGTTTTACATTCAACGGCTATGGTATTTTAATGTAGAGAAGGGTGGTTGGTACGGGGAAGGTGAGAGGAGCAGCAGTGGATAGAGCTTTCTTTCCGTTGAAGAATTACCGCCTCATATTTACTAGTTTGACCATGAGGGAGTTGTAGAGAGGGACAAGAGTGATGCCGATGGCTAGCAAGAACTGGATATAATAAATCAGCATGCCCCACAACTCGTGTAGTGCTTTGTAGGTTGAGGACTGGGGAACCTCTGTACTGCTGATATGTTCTTAGGGGTTGTGGTGGCCGGTGAGGCATCGTCCCAGACTGGTGAACGCCACACTGGGGTTCGAATTCCACTCATACTAGCTAGTTTCTTTGGTTGCTGCAACCTCACCATCCTTTTGAGCTAAAAGGGGGGTTGGTTTGGGGGAGCCTATAGGTCTATCTTAGTCATCAGCAGCCATTGCCTGGCCATCCTTAGTCCTAGCTTGGGTGGAGAGGGGCTTGGCCGCTGATCATATGTATATATGTTCCGTCTCTAGGGCATTGTCCTACTTGATGGGGCAATGTTACTGCCCCTTGCCTCTTCCATTCATGAGTGGCCTTCAAACTTTTGAAGTTTTAAGGGGTGAATTCTCTCAGGAGTGATGCGATGACCCAAGAATGCTACCAAGTTGACATCAAAGGTACACTTGTCATACCTGGTTTCCATGCTGTTCTGCTGCAGGCTCTTAAGGATATGTTTATGTGACGTTGTTGGTGTTCTTTGACGGAGGAGAATATAAGGATATCATCTATGTAATAATGCAGAATGGGAGACCCTTAAAATGCCATCCGTGTGTTAAAATGTAACTCCTACATTACGAAGCCAAAGCTGGAGTAATTAAATGTATGTGTCGAAAGAGGGTGTTTATGGCAATCTTCAGGATGTCTTCTGGGTTCATGGGCACCTGATAATACCCCTTCAAAAGGTCATCCAGGAGTTGTTAGGGCCATTGATAGAAGGGACAGACTTTGGGCAGCATAAGTGGATGGTGGGCCTATATTACTGCCCAGGCATGACACTAGTTAGGCGATTTCATTGCGGGACAGGCATGTCAGTAGGTGGGTATCGATGTCCTACAGCATTCATCCCATCTTCAGCCGGGGTTGCATGGTTGTCCCCTTCATCAGGAGGGGGGGGGGGGGCAGTTATTGATGGAGGTCTTGACCGTGGGGAATTGGCCTTCCATAAGGGCCTGGTTTCCAGTCATCAGGTCCTTCATGGGCCACGTGTCAACCTCGAGAAGGGAGGCTTGCACAGGTTCCAGCAGGTGTTACACTTAGGGGGCACCACGAAGTAGGTTCGCTTCACGAGGAGAACCGTCTGCAGCAGGATGAAGACGAATAATACTGACAATTTCTCGGAAGGCCATCGGCACCTTATGATCCTCAAAGGTGCTTTAGAGAGCTGAAAAACCTTGACTACACAGGCGGATGGCGACAATAGGTATTGTTCCAGGAGGTATGTTTCCAGAGTATTATATTATAAGGGGGCGTCCCTTTCCTCGCAAAGTTAATAGGAGATTTCTGGGAAGATGTCATCAGGAGTTGGAATGATGACGTAATGTGCTTTGTTGCTTGAGTGGGTCACACCCTTGATGCTGAGCTAAACCTCTAGGCACTGAAACCAGGCAATCACATATCTACTTGTGAGGAGCAGACGTGTCAACGATGACATGGACAGATGTGCTGTACTGTTAAAATCAAAAGAACGCAGACACTCGGGGGAAATCTTTTGTCAGATGTCTCTAGTGTTCCCATGACAAAACAGAAAAGGTATTGCTCTTCTTACTACTTTTACAAAATTGGCGGAGCCCTCACCAACCTTAACGAATCAAAGACTGCAAAGGGGCTAGTGAAAGTATTAAAATTTTAGAAATCGAGTTGCCATATTTCATTCTGTTTTATAATTTGACGTTTCGAATATCCACTGCAAATACTGAATACACACACACACACACACACACACACACATATATATATATATATATATATATATATATATATATATATATATATATATATATATATATATATATATATATATATCTTGAATCCGCAAAATCATGTAGAAATTATTGGAGTATCGCAGCTAAACAATTCCTTCCGTTAACAGCTACATTAGATTATATCGACATTAGTCTTGTTCAAGTCACCGATGAAAGAATAAGTACTTTCAGATATGGCTCGATGTAAAATAATAATAAAAAAAACAACACCATACATGAAGTATACCGGCCTAAATGACATTCAGAGAGAGAGAGAGAGAGAGAGAGAGAGAGAGAGAGAGAGAGAGAGAGAGAGAGAGAGAGAGAGAGAGAGGGGGGGGGTTGGTGAAGAATTGAGAAGGGGTGAAAGAGTCCTAGGGTGGTGAGAGCGAGAAGGGGTGAGAGTGAGAAGGGATGAGAGCGAGGAGTGAGAGAGGGAGAGAATATTGAGTCAAAGACGATTGTGTGGCCAAGATGTTCATTCCATACCAGTTATGTTACAGATGAACTCCTTATGATTAGTTGGCAACTTGACTCCGCGTTATCCATTTCAATGTTAAAATTACAAACTTCATTTCTAACTAAGCTGATATGTAGTTACCGATAATCTGTTGTGCTACGTCTTTATAGTGCGATTTGTGAAACGACAGGGAAAAAAAAAGAATAAAGTCACGCCATTTATAAGGGACAAGACACCAAGGATTTCAATAGATAAAACAGAATTATATTTGAATAAAACTAATTTTGGGCTAGGGTTCGTATACAAATGCACAAAATTTATCTAGAATATGGTACCATTGGGGCAAGGGGTGGGTGCGCTTTAAAGAACTTAATTTCAAAGTTGTAAGCAATGTTTCTCTCCCTTTTTAGCTTAGCATTTTCAGTTCGTATTGTATAGTTTCGTTTTTACGGAACATGTATTTATTTTTCTAGTTTTATTACCCTGGTTTTTGGATAGCTTACTGGAAGATGTAAATGAGAATGTAGCAGCTGGACAGTGCTCAGTTTCAGTGATCAGTAATAGTGATGTGGTTAACGATCAACCTGAAGGAACTGTTTCATGGCGACTGAGACATCTTTGACCAGCTGGTGTCTGATGCTTAGGGAACTGGATCAGTTCAAAGCACAGTTGGAATCTACATGGAAGAATTTGGATTCTGTAAAGATGACGGCCTGAAATTAGTCCCTCGTATGACTAAACCCATTCCTGAGAAGATTCAAAAGTCCAGTTTAAGAGTTTCCACCATAGTACCAGAGAAAACGACCTGAAGAACCTACCCGGATAGAGCCCTCAAACTGTGCTGAAAATTACAGCATCAGGATTCTGATTTTTTTTTTTGCTTGTCATATGCCCTTTGAGGGTCAATTTATCCCTGCTATATCGGGATCTGTGTCTAGTAGGCTACTGCCCATTCTCCAAACTGTACGACAACTATGTTTGTATAGATATGTGTATGCATATATATATATATATATATATATATATATATATATATATATATATATATATATATATATATAATATATATATATATATATATATATATATATATATATTATATATACACACACAGGAAACTTGTATGAACATTAACATACCACTTGGCCAAGTGGTATGTCAATGTTCATACAAAGTTTACTGGACCAGAGTTCGACTCCCGGCCAGTAAGAAGCTGTTGACTTTGTGTGATTTTGCCTGGGGCTCTGATACCGAGGTCCTTAAGAGAATCCAGACATTAATGTATAAAGGATATATGGCTTTTTTCAATATGTATATATATAAATATATATAGGTATATATATGTGTATATATATATATATATATATATATATATATATATATAGGTATAAATGTATATATGTGTATATATATATATATATATATATATATATATATATATATATATATATATATATAGGTATAAATGTATATATGTGTATATATATATATATATATATATATATATATATATATATATATATATATATATATATAGGTATAAATGTATATATGTGTATATATATATATATATATATATATATATATATATATATATATATATATATAGGTATAAATGTATACTGTATATGTGTATATATATATATGTGTATATATATATATATATATATATATATATATATATATATATATATATATATATATATATATATATATATATATATATATATATATGTGTGTATATATATATACAGTATATATATATATATATATATATGTATATATATATATATATATATATATATATATATATATATATATGTATAATTACAGTATTTCTTAGATTTTTTAACGAGAACCCCGCCATGCCAGCCGGAAAGGGGGAGCCCAGCCCTGCGAGGGAGAAAGGGTAGCCCCACCCTGCCAGCAAGAAGGGGGGAGCCCTGCCCTGCCAGCGGGAAAGGGGGAGCCCCATCC
>NC_090757.1:25633566-25643566 GCF_036898095.1 Palaemon carinicauda
AAATTCGACTTATGGTTATATTTTAAAGGAACATTCATTACAATTGTACGAAAAATATTAATAGCGAAGGAGAATTAAGTCAAACTGAAAAGAAATGGAGAGGAAAACTAAAGTAAATGTTACAGAGATAAAACCTAACATAATTAATGTAAATGTAACATCTGAATGAAATGCCATTCATCATGTATTCCTTTTTACGTAAAATTCCTCGATGTACAAAAAGTAATAAGGTAATCGCTCTAGATCTAGGATTTGGTTCTTTATGTGCATCTCCAAGGCCCCTTGGAAAGTCTATGAACTTTTTGTTCACTAAAGGTCACGTGATTGATACTTCCTAAGAGACACAAACTTTGATTTTGTTGACATCAAGAAAAGATATATTGCATAAAAATAATAGACCGCAAAGTGGTGTTCAGTGCAAACTTACAAGATTGCAAAGTTAAAAATAACCTTAATAGATAAGATTATGAAAACTAAATCAACGAGGATACTGTCCTAGAGATATAGACATGGAATTATTGTGTACTTTCCCGAGGCCTTAAAGGACTAGTTATCAAACTTGTAAGAAAATGTAGAACTTGGCTAGATTTAACACACACTCGTGCACTGTAGCGGTGTGTTCAAACTTGCCTTTAAGTGCATTATTAAGTTTGAATTTTTGTGACATTCGTGTTCGGAGCTGCTTGTATGTTAACTCGTTATTTGTGGAAATACTGGGCATAAAAGTATTAATTTGTTTATGCGTTTCTGTAGACAACATCCCACAGGGAGTTCTTCATTTATTAATGACATTATCACGCAAAATCAGTTAGATCATTTTGATAATTGCTGAGAAATTTTGAATCGTAGTTGAATAATTTGAAAGAGCAAATAAAGGCGCCTAAGGACCTACCTTTGTTGTGTGCAAGTGTGTTAATTTATACACCAACTTTCCCCAGACCATCTTCAAATGAGGTCCCCATAGATGATAAAGACCAGAAGGGAAGGAGGAGTTTTCATTCTTTCGGGTCTCTTGTCTTTAAACTTTTTTTTTTTTTTTTTGTGAGCATAAAGGCCTGCTCTTACCTCCATCCCCCTTCCCCTTACTTGTTTTTTTTTTTTTTTTTTTTTTTTTTTTTTTTTTTTTTTTTTTTTTTTTTTTTTTTCAAGGTGTAAACATTAAAACATATACACTTTGTTGGGGTGGGAATAGGGGGTGGTGTTAGGTAAGAGAGAACAGAACAGAATTTCTTTGAAAGAGAGATGTGTAGTTGAGGTTTTTTATTCTTCTACCGAGTTTTAGAAGCCTATTCACACTTAATTATAAATCATCTCTTGTGAATTACGTTATCAGTCTTTTATCATATACCTCCACTTTTGTTTTTCTTATTGGGATTTTCCAGGTTATCTTTTGCTATTGGTTAACGTTTGTTCTGTAGTTTTCCTTTTATAATATATTTTCGTGTCGGATTGTTTATTTATGTTTGTCTGTGTCTGTGGACAGGATTACATTAAAACTACTCACCGGATTTTGTCATCCGGATCTAAAATTTTCCCAATATCATAAATAACGTCAAAAAAAATCGACGAATTTTTACGAAATTTCCACCACAGACAGATTTTAGGTCTTAACGACTTCATTAACTTTTGGAGGTGATCTAGTACCGGATCCGGATTTTACATCCGTATTTGGATTTTTTGCAATTTTAAACATTACGTTAAAACAAATTGACCCATTGGATTTTCACAAAATTTTAATAATGGATGTATATTATTCATCGAAATATACCATGATATTTTGGAGGTGATAGGGATCAAGATAACGATTATAGATCAAATTTCACTTTTCGCCATGTATTGTACTTTCATCATATGAAAAGTGGGAAGCGATGTCCGTAGACTTTAGTTAAATGTTGGCAATATTCATTGGCGGAGGTCTGAAATCTCTGAATGCTCTTGTTTATTCTATATTTGGTAGGCTCGTATTCTCAAAATTATTTTACACTTATGGAATATTTCAGAATATCCTTGATTTTTCCGTTTTCCATATTATGCTATTTAATTTTTTCTATCATCTCGTCTTATGCATCGTTTTCTTTATTCTCTATAGTTCAACTTCAGCCATCAAATTTTTTCTGTTTTTATCTGCGTTTCTTCTTTTCCTATTTTGCCTCCATATGCTAAGGTGGAGTTTTGATCTTTCCTTTTTTATTTTATTCTTTCATTTTCGATTTGTTATTCCATTTTTTTTCCCTGTTGTAAAGTAACCTTACCCTCTTCCAATTTGCATTCCCCTTTTCTTACTCCATTATTGCCTTTTCCTTCTCTTTTCCTTTTCTAATTTGGATTTCGTTTTTCTCTTTGCTATAATCCAATTTTTTCTTCTTTCTCCGAAGAAAGGAATTCCTTTTACAGCGCTTCTACTGAATTAGTCACGCCCATTGTAATTAGTTTCTTTCCGAACGTTTCTGTTGGGAAAGTGCGTACTCCGGGGGAAGACAATGGGGCTCTCATTGTTAACCCCACACGCAAATCAGTTCACGAATTAATTAGAAGAAATAGGAATAATAAGTCATTGTTTTAGGGTGGAAACTAATTAATGGTCGAGAGAGAGAGAGAGAGAGAGAGAGAGAGAGAGAGAGAGAGAGAGAGAGAGAGAGAGAGAGAGAGAGAGAGAGTGAGAGAGAGAGGTGCTTAAAGGTTCTTGATAGAAGCCTCTCCCGGATCTTTTTTTAGTTCATTAAGTACTGTAGTTATAAGGTGTGACACTCTCTAGCTTGTATTTTCTTTATTTTTTTATATAATAGTGTTTGGTTTAATTAGCCTATTATGAATAACACGGCAATCCAATCTGTGGTTCAGTTAGTAGCCCTTTCGACTATAGGTAGTAGGTTGACCTGGGCACCAGCCACCTATTGAGATACTACCGCCTGAGAGTTACGGGGCTTTTGACTGGTCAGACAGTACTACATTGGACCCTTCTCTTTGGTTACGGTTCACTTTCTGTTTGCCTATACATACACCGAATACTCTGCCATATTTTTTATAGATTCTCCTCTGTCCTCATACACCCGGCAACACTAAGATTACCAAACAATTCTCCTTCACCCATTGGAGGCTTCTCTCTGGTTATGGTTCACTTTCTCTCTGCCTATACATACACCGAATACCCTGCCATATTCTTTATAGATTTTCCTCTGTCCTCATACACTTGGTAACACTAAGATTACTAAACAATTCTCCTTCAACTTTGCTATCAACTGACTGATACCGTAAAGTATATGTTCATAATATCACACAATTCTGTATTGATTGTCTGTTCTTCGTCTCTTAAAAATCTCTAAGACTTTAAAATCAATTACTACATTCAGTTGCATATATATATATATATATATATATATATATATATATATATATATATATATATATATATCTATATATATATATATTATATATATATAATATATATATATATATATATATATATATATATATATATTATATATATATATATATATATATATGGGTTCTAGCTCGAGAAGAAACCTTTTGATGACTACTCTGAGCATTCTGATGGAGTGCTGCCATATATATATATATATATATATTATATATATATATATATATATATATATATATATATATATATATATATATATATATATATTCTGTATATATATTATGTATGTTTAAGGTTATATTTTATTAAATAAGGCTCTTGGAAACATGTCCTTCGACATTGATGTTAATAGGACGTATGTATTGTCTGCTTGTGACAATCTCTGGTTCTGAGTAGATCCAAGGTTTACCAGCTTTCTTTATCAAGTTACTATATATCCAACATATTAAACTCTCGTTTAGCGACTATTGTCTCCTTAGAAACAAGTCACTGATGTATTCCTTTTCCAACGTCTGAATCGGTTGCTTCTCCTAACGGCTTAGGCAGGAAGAGTAAATTACAATTTCTATGCTACTTTGGCTTCCCAATTTTTTTCTTTCTTTCGAGCTGAGACAGCTAATGAGTTAAGTTACAGGTGACTTGTGAGTGTTGGGAATGTTTTTAATTGTTGCAAGGTGTTTGTTTATTCTTTCAATGGGCTGTCATGTGACATTTAGTGTAGCTAAAAACTGATATTTTTCTTACTTGGCACAATGTCTTTCCATTAACTATATCGCTCATAAACATTGCCTAAACATATTTGTGCAGCAGTGAGTGAATAATCTTTTTCGGAAAAAGGAGCTTCTTTGTTATCCTTCTAGGTCACGGAACATTATAATAATCATAGTCTAGTAAATTGTACTATTTATATTTTTCCCCGAAGTATGCCCCACACACAAGTCTTCTTGTTGTACAGAACCGAAAGCTTCTTAACTTCGTATATGATTTTGTTTTCTGAAGGAGCTATTGTAGGTTGGAGAAATTCCGCCTTTTACGAGAAGGAACGCATTTAACTAGAGTTCGAGAGTTTACATAAGCCTAATGATTCCTTTTTATAGAAATAATTTCAGAGGTTGAAGAATATTGATAACAACATATATGATACCCTACCATTTTAAATTCAGTTAGTCTACCAGTAAGATTTTCCCTTCTGAATGGTCACACACATTCATATATTATAACTGTATATACATACACACATACGTGCCCATATATATATATATATATATATATATATATATATATATAATATATATATATATATATATATATATATATATATATATAATATATATATATATATATATATATTTATATGTGTGCGTGTGCGTGTCTTTTTTTGGTATGTGTATAAATCTTATAGGAAAAGAGGCAACGAAACTAAGTTTATCCTACCCAAAATTATATACTCATCTTCGAATTCTTTTTTTTTTTTCTTCGTTGATGTGTTCAGAATAAGCTGAGAACGACATACCGTATTCCTTTATATATTTATTTTTTATTTCGTTGATGTGTTCAGAATAAGCTGAGAACGACATACCGTTCCCTTATATCTTTATTTTTTATTTTCTTTTTCGAATTTGTACTTAATATCGCCAAGCGTTTAGAAAGAAGCGTTTCAATTTTGAATATTGAAGTGGAATTGATAGAAAATTGAAGTTTAGAGTTAGTTCTAGATTGGCAAATTCTTGAAAACTTCAGAGGTGTTTTTGCATCTGCGGTTGCTTTTAAAATACAATGATCCCAGAAACGAATTGGCATAGGTTTAAGAAAACTACCTGGAGGAATGTAAGTGCATAGCACGTGAAACATTTGATTAAGATGGTATGACGCTTTTTTCAGATAGGAATTGCTTATAGCATTATTAATGATTTCACAGAAAGAAATTGCTAAGGCATTATACTTTGCTACGTTTTTTTAAATACTTACAGAGTATAAGGTATCTTTATAAAATTGAGTTGAATAATCTCCTTTTTAATAATATTTATCATCTTGAAAGTTTACAAGAATGTTTTTCTCAGTCTTTATTTAAAAATATTAATAGTCCTTTTCTAACGTTACTGTCTCATGGGTCCTTTATAGAAAGTCACTAATTTGCTTCTTTTTTTTCAGAATGACAAGTTTTATACCTTACATAATTTTATTAGATTATAGCAATCTATATATATATATATATATATATATATATATATAATATATATTATATATATATATATTATATATATATATATATATATATAATGTGTTGTATATATATATATGTATATATATAGTATATATACACTGTATATATATATATATATGTATATATATATTATATATGTATATATATATATATAGTATATATATATATATATACATATATTATATATATATATATATATATATATATAATATACACTGTATATATATATATGTATATATATATATATATATATATTATATATATATATATATATATAATATATATATATATTATATATATATATATAATATATATAGAAAGCCCTTATTGGTCGAAACTTTCTTACCAAGAAATTGTAAAGGGTACTTAAGGCTGGAATGAATTTCCTTGGTCCGTCCAAAGGACATAATATTCTCCCTCCATCCTCATCTAGTTTCCCTTTATGGGGAAGAGAAAGAAAGAGTCATACAAGGTGTTCATTGTTTTTCCCTTTACACATATTTTGAGAGAGAGAGAGAGAGAGAGAGAGAGAGAGAGAGAGAGAGAGAGAGAGAGAGAGAGGAGAGAGAGAGAGAGAGAGAAACGTCGAGGTGCCTTTGATAAAGAGGTCTTTTGCACTCTCTTTTATTAGCCGGCACTCATTATAAGGAATATTTGTGATTAGCAAGAAACTTCTTTCTTGTGTACTTGGGTGTTACCATTGTATCTTATGGATCTCTCTCTCTCTCTCTCTCTCTCTCTCTCTCTCTCTCTCTCTCTCTCTCTCTCTCTATATATATATATATATATATATATATATATATATATATATATATTTATGTATATATACATATACACATTTATATATATAATATATATATATATATATATATATTATATATATATATAATATATATATATATATATTATATTTATATATATATATATATATATATAAATATATATATATATAATATATTATATATATATATATATATATATATATATATATATATATATATATTATGTACATACATATATATTTACACACAAACGCTTGATCTTGGGATGTAAAACTTATTTAACATTTGTTTGGTCCGCGGACTGCTTCCTGTAAGCCGTTAACCAGTCCACTATGCTTTAAAGAAGTAACAGCAACTACTGGGATTAAAAAACACGGATTAACAAAATATGTTATGAAAATAATTCGTGTGAAGCCTTTAGACTCTGATATGAGTGGTGAGACGCATAAATCGCTAAAACATGGGATTTAAAAAAAAAAAAAAAAAAAAAAACCGATGCATCTTATAAGAGCTACCAAATCACTTTCTCCTTCCCTCTTACATTATTAAGCTTTCAGGCCTCTTTAGAACCCTACTGTCACTTAAAGTAGATTTCAATTTTATGTGATTGAAGAAAAAAAAAGAAGCCGATGCTTCTAGTAAGAGCTACCAAATCACTTTCTCCTTCCCTCTTACACTATAGTAAATTTTTTTAGCTAGGCAGAATTGCACCGATTTGCAGCGGTGCCCTTTTAGCCGAAAAGTTTCCTGATCGCTGATTGGTTGGACAAGATAATTCTAACCAATCAACGATCAGGAAACTTTCCGAGATTAAAGGGCACCGCTGCGAGTTGGTGCAAATCTGCCTAGCTAAAAGAAATGGACTATAGTAAGCTTTCAAGCCTCTCTAGAACCCCATTGTCACTAATACTAGATTGCTATCTTATATTTGCATTTTGATAATACCTTCCATTCTACCAGTCGGTGGAGTAAACCACATTCACAACCCTACTGTGTTATCTGGCCTTTTGCCTGAGACAGGCAAATGCTTTTCTAAGTGAATATTCCTTGAAATGACAATCACATAGTGAGCCGAACAATTAATCTGGCATTAATTTTCCCTCTGCAGCACCTGTTTCTCAGACTCCTGTTTCGCTGGCACTCATGGGCTGCTTCTGAAGTTTCTCGTCATAAGGATTTGAGGAAATAATGAAAAGGGAAAAATTAGGTTGATTTCCGGACTAGGGGATTCATAACCAAAAGCGAAGAGATTTGCTCGTCCTCTCAGACAATTTATTGGTAGTGGCGAATGATATCTAATGATTAAGATGAGTTCGTCTAAATTTCAAATTTATGATAGAGAAGGCTGATTAATTATTATTATTATTATTGTTATTATTATAATTATTATTATTATTATTATCATTATTATTATTATTATTGTTGCTTTTGTTATTATTATTATTATTATTATTATTATTATTATTATTATTACTTGCTAAGCTACAACCCAAATAAAAAAAAAAACACATGATGTTATAAGACCAAGGACTCCAATGGGGAAAAATAGCCTAGTGACGAAAGGAAGTAAGAAAATAAACAATCTACAAAAGAAGTAATAAACTATTAAAATCGAATACTTTCTGCGAACAGTAACAGCATCAAAATAAATGTTTCATGTACAAACTATAAAAACTTAAAAAGAAGGGGGAAGAGAAATAAGATAGAATAGTGTGCTGTTTGAGGTAGTTGCGAATACCCTTGGCAATCTCATTGCCCCCCCCCTCCCCCACCCCCGTCCACACACAACTTGGTGATAGATCGTTCCCTTCTTCATCTCTGACCTCATTTCCGGATGTTCTGACCAACATTCCAAGCTCCAGGTTCCAGTTCCAAAAATGCAACCGAGATTTTCTCAAATTTATAGCATTCATTGCCAGGCATTCAATCGATTTTACATTTTTTGGGAAGGGGAATGAGGGTGCAGTGAGTAATCTATTGGAAACATTGTATATATTGCCATGATTCTGTAATGTATCTTATTTAAAGGTTTCTGGTTTCAGTTCCAGTTCCATCTGAATAGATGTTCACCAGAACGTCAGCCGGGGAAGCCCCCCCCCCCCCCTTCCACTGTGGTGCCCAACCACAGCAGTGGCCTCCCCAGTAAACATCTTAAATTCACAGTCCTGGGCGGGGATCGATCTGCTGCCATGTGAATGCTAGGCAAACACATTACCACTGTACTAGCCAGGATTTCCAATTTTGCTTCGGTTTATTATCTTTGATTATTTTAGTGTCTGTATGGTAAATTTAGCTTTAAAAACCCTATAATTGGTATTGGTATGTATCATCATCAGTCTTGTTCATCTTCATAGTTTTAATCAGGATTCTTTAAAGATAATTTTGGGTTGCTTAACAATATGTATGTACTTCGTTAGAATGGGTATCACGTCTGGTGAATATGTCATTACCATCGGTTTGATCCTTGTATTGAGATGGATAAGCTTCTCATTAATTGATTTTAATAATATTTTAATAATACTTTAATAATACTTATTTATAATTACGTAAATAACAAGAATTTGTTGGGCAATTATATTCTATGGAAGATCATAATAAAATATGTTTTTGTAATTGTCCATATAATGCCCTTTCTTCAAGTTCTTATCTTTAAATTTCACTTGAGAAATACAATGAAAATCTATTGCTCTTCCTGTAAAGATTGACTTATTAGAAATACATTTTAAATGTAGAAATTTATCATTTGGCAATGTGGGTTACCCGTCTATTATAAATCTATTTCAACGGCCATTTGTGTCGTTATAGCTATAAACGTTGATTTCATTTACGGCATAGATTTATAGATCCCAGATTTTCAGTAATATTTATACCTATCAGTTTTTATTGTTTTTTGGGGGGTATGAGTTATTTTATCCTGTGATGTTAGGGTTTTTAATTCAAGTAAGATTAAATAAATTTTCCCGTATTTGTATTAATTTTAATGTAAAATAATAGTATACTCTTTTTCTACAACTCTAGTTTGCGTTTTAAGATTATTTTGATGTATTACCAGACATATCCATTAGAGCTAATTTTATATCGCTACTCCATCCCATAGTTCTCCTTCATACTTGGTCGTAATGAGAAATTTCATATCAAATTTGGTCGTCCCAATTATAATTTTCTTACGCCACTTCTCGAAATCTCCATTTATCTCCCACCACAAATATAATGAGGAAGAATTCTAATCCGTTTATTTTTTATTTAATAGAATTGTTAATATCCGCTCTATTTTTATATTTTCCTTATTCTTATTATATCATGTTGTTATCCAAAATGTTCTCTTAATGAGTATATAAAAACCTAATCTCCCCTCCGTAATATAGAGTAAGTGTCTCTCTATCTATCTATCTATCTATCTATCTATCTATTTATATATATATATATATATATATATATATATATATATATATATATATATATATATATATATTTCTTTCCGGTCACGCCAGCTTTCCCCGTCCCTCCGGTAGGAGGGAGAGGGAGTAATCATACCCTAATGAGAGGGGTGTGCGTGTTTGTGCACATGTTTGTAAATATTTAGGTCGAGTACACTAGTACATTAGCACATTAGTA
>NC_090757.1:25648566-25651066 GCF_036898095.1 Palaemon carinicauda
GTCGTCATATTTTGTCTTAAATTAAAATATATTTTTCTTCCAAATAGTGAGAGTTTATTTTTGTCCATTTGACGTCACTATTTCCCATTTTGATCGGTGATACCTCAATGTGGTGAAAGGGTGTGTGTGTGTGTTGCCATAATCAGCAAAGCTCTTCTAGTCAGGCCACCCATACTTGGTTGGTTTGCTGTGAGTAATCAGACGAAATTCTTCCACCATCACCATTCAGATTAAAGCCACGCACCATCACCAATCCGCAGTGGCTAGCGTGGTGATGAAACCTGGCCAAACTTCAGACATGAATAAAGACATGTCTGAGCCTTTTGTCCTGCAGTGGACTAGAAACAGCTGCATCTGTCGTTGTTGTTGTTGGCGTCACTATTTACCGAAACCCAAATAACCTTTTCATGTTTCCAGTACTGCATAATCCAGTATGTTGATAATAGAATCTATGTAAATTAAAGCTGCACCAAAGTACTACATATTCAGTTGTTGGTGGAAATTTCGAATATTATTGGGAATGACCCAGTTCTATTAGGAATTCAGGCAACGGGAATACAGTACTAATAGAACAGGAACATAACACAAAATGTGTGTGAATCCTGAACCGCGATGATACATTACTGGGCTCTTTATATAAACATTAAAAAGAACCATCCAAGAATTTTGCTGTTCTAACGTTACAAAGAATAACCTCATCATAACACACTTCTGGCTTATCTTGAAATTTTCATGACAGAATTATTAATATTTATAGATACTGTACATATCGTTGTTTACAGTCGTGTAAGTCATTTATAATCTTATGATGAAGATTCTCGGTTAATCTGTACTCTACTGAATCGCTAATGTTGAAAGGAGTGAGAACACAGCTGAAGTTATTTATTTTCTAATTTCCAAGCTGCAGTTATGGCATTCCCTCCGATTGACAGTTCCTTTAGGACAACTCTAGGAAAATAATTATGTTGCAAGATGATGATGATAATGATTATTATTATTATTATTATTATTATTATTATTATTATTATTATTATTAGCTAAGCTGCAACCATAGGTGGAAAATCAGGATGCTACGAGTCCAAAAAGGCCAAAAAGGGAAAGGAAAGTAAATGAGGAAAAAGAATAGTGTACCTTCAAGCAAGACAACTCTAATCTATGACAATGAAAGTCCATGGTACAGACGCTATGGCACTACCCAAGAACTGCCAAGACTTGAGAACAATGGTTTGATTTTGGAATGTCCTTCTGGAAGAGCTGCTTACCATAGCTCATTCATTCACATCTTATCGCACCACTCGCGTATCCAATGAATGGCTCTGTCATTTGCTTCCTGTAGAATCTGTGGGGAATTCCCCACTGGTGGGGAATGGCGGAGTTGCCAA
This sequence comes from Palaemon carinicauda, assembly GCF_036898095.1. Lineage (NCBI taxonomy): Eukaryota > Metazoa > Arthropoda > Malacostraca > Decapoda > Palaemonidae > Palaemon > Palaemon carinicauda. The sequence continues at coordinate 25,649,949 of NC_090757.1, forward strand.
GTGGGGAATAACCGGTCGGACAGAAGAACCACTGTCTTGTTGTCACATTTCGTGAATTTGTTTCCACCCACAAATAATCGATAGTGCTTCAAAATTTAATGTTGACTTACTTTACAAATCACAACCATTTACAGACTGTTTTAATAACAAAAACAACCAATATATGAGGTATTGTAAGTCATGTTTGGGTAAAAGTGACAACATAAATTGAGAAAAAAACATAACGAATCTTTTCATGTGTATTTTATTTCCATGTGATAACTGTTTGTAAAAAATCTAATATATGCAAAAAAAATTAAAGGCCGTAAAATGGCACAAAAAAGCAAAGCGTATATTTACGTATTAAAGTTAAACACTGCATGGGTTAAACTCGAATTTGTCAATGACCGATGCTGTGGTGGGAAATGGAGAGTTGGCTCACTGAAAAGTGGGGAATTGGAGAAAAAAGGTTAAGAACCCCTGTGTAGATCGACATCAAAACATTCAGGTCCCAGTGAGCAGTAGCGGGTGATGTGGTCCACGGTATGGGGCAGCCACAGGGGCAATCAGCGTTGGTGACAGTCTCCACTTCTAAAGTCTATCTCCTGTTTTACCGACCTCTGATCTCGCTCTTCGTAAAGTGGTACACTTCTTTCTGTTAAAGGACGCTACGGTTGTTCATTGGTTGAATTACAGCCACTCTCCCTCCACTTCATCAATTTGTAGGGAGCAGGTTTTAAATGTTCAGGATGCTCCCTGTGCCAAGATAGCTTTTTCTGCGATTTTAGTCGCCGTCTTGTGGCCTGGTGTCCATGAAGTAGATCAATGATCTTTTTGACCTTTTCATGTCTGGTAATAGCATCTCGTCGAATTTGAAGTGAAGAACTGGCCAGTCTATAACCACATGGTGTGAGTGTATGTGCCAGCTGTTATTCGACAGGCTCTATTAAGCTCTGGATTCACTATATTTACATAGCGCACGATCTTTCCCACACTGGTAAACAATATTCTGAAGTCGAATAGCAGACTGCTAGAGCGGTTTGCTTAAGGGTTCTTGGATCTCTTCTAACCTCACCAAGTAGAAAGGTCCCACTGAACAAAAAGTTGGTATTATGTCAGAACGGGTTCTTACACCCACG
>NC_090757.1:25658566-25663566 GCF_036898095.1 Palaemon carinicauda
CTTGTTCTGTATTGTAAAGCAGTTATGGTAATTTATCGTACTGAAAGAGAAGGTAGTTTAGCCTGAAGTGGGGCTGTATAGCCTATGGGAACCACCAGTTTGTATAGGTTTTAGCCAGGTGTATTCGCCAGAAACATCTGCGAGATGTCCGGTTAAAAGTAATAACCAAGACCTATTCTGCAGGTCTAAGTAATAACCATTCTATCCAGCTGAGGCGACATAGGTACTCGCACACCATTGTCAGCAATGCTCGAATGAGCCATTCATCCATAGCTATATATCTTCATCAAATTGCCCTTTGTAAGCAGTATATCTTTGATAAGCTTTTAATTTTCGTTTTTCCAAGCTATATATATATATAGAGAGAGAGAGAGAGAGAGAGAGAGAGAGAGAGAGAGAGAGAGAGAGAGAGAGAGAGAGAGAGAGAGAGAGAGAAATTTTTAAAATTTTTTTATCGTCTTTATTTTTCAAGTTGAGTAACTTATTTAGTATTAATTAATCTTTGATCTACGCATTTAAAATTAGTGTTTACGCACTGAATGTTATTCTTACAAATACAAATTGCACAAATATGTTTCACATATGTAATGAATAACTGTTTGTCACGTACGCATTGAATGTTTATCTTTCATCTACAGAATATATTTGAACTTTGTTTCAAACAAGAATAGCGTTCGAATCGTTTCCTACGAAATTCTGAAACACACACACACACATATGTACTGTATATCTGCTGTTGTATCTGGGGTGAGATTGCAAGTTCCACGTGTTGAAGACATAGATTTTTTTTTTTTTTTTAATGGTGTCCCATCCACTCCTATTTATGAAAACAGTAGAAGAAATTTTTCAAACTATATTACTGTACCATATACATACATACTTCACATGTTTCTTTTTTTTAGGAAGCATATGTGCTATATTTAATTTTCTATAAATAGGTTCCATCCTAGATTTCATATTCTACGTTCCTTTCAAAAGTAATTTGTCTAACTTTGCTAAGTTTATTTTCCAGAACAAAGTAATTAAGATGTCAATAGGGAAATGATGGTAAAAATGTAGAGGGTTGGATTCTTTTCAGATGCAATAACACTGTAAGTTCAACTAAACGTAAAGCTAAGGGGAAATGGTCTTTAGCGTTCAGGGCAGGATATTAATACTTTTCAACGGATGTTAGAGTAGATTTAATGAAAGGGGATGTGCAAGTAACCATCTGTATAATAAACATTACTGTAAACAAGTGGAATATAATAATAATAATAATAATAATAATAATAATAATAATAATAATAATAATAATATTAATAATAATAATAGGGAAGTGGGGAATATAGGGAAAGGAAGAGTACCCCTGGATACAATCCAGTTAAGAGCTCAAAGGCTGGTACTCGGGATGGGAAAGATTAAGGAAATAGGGAGAAAGAGAAGTACAGGAGAAGATTATAAGAGAGGGGCAGACCCTCTTGCTATATTAGGGAATTGGTATTATTATTTTAGTCATTATATTAACAAGTGGAATAGTTGATAGGTGCGCAATATAAAAGGTCGAGGCGTGATGAAAGTTACAAAACGCTTACACCATGTTATCTCCTATCTCGTTTTATCGGTAATTAGCAAATTTTTATCTCCCATTGAAACATTTTCTTTTTTTTTTTTAGATTTTTAATCTTATATTTTATCAATGGAGAAGTGCACTATTTCATATCTTATGTTAATTACGTCTTGTCAAGCGAGCTCTTACTATTGTCTACGGCTCTTTCAGAAGCGTATAACGTTTATTCTATTAAAATCTCAGATGAAAAAAGAAGAGGTCGTAATGAAAACATTTAAGACAACGAGAGAAAGAAGAAAATAAAGGAATCTGTTGAGTTTTCTTTAAATTTCATTGAACAAATTGCTTACAATGGTTAATAGCTGCCATGTGTTTTTATTCCGTCCGGCACTTAGATGTCACCATCTGTCTAACTCTGTTCCTCTTTGGTTCCAACAGAGGAACTCGGTTTCGAATCCTATGACCGGCCGAGGAAAAGAGCGGTAGGTATATGTACCTCTGTTGATGACAAAGTGAAAGCTCTATGGTTCCACCTAGTTATCTTTGTCATCCTGTGTCATTCGTTTTTGGTATACTGTATGTATGTATGTATGTATATATATATATATATATATATATATATATATATATATATATATATATAATATATATATATATATATATATATATATATATGTGTGTGTGTGTGTGTGTGTGTGTGTATATATGTATATATACATACACTGTTTTAATATATATCTACATATATATACATATATATGTATGTATGTATATATGTATGCATGTATGCATGTATGTTGTGTGATTTTAAGCCCATGTTGCCCGACACGAATTCTTGTATGTTAGCAGGGTTTAGAGTTAATGGATGTGTGCATGGGTGTGTGTGTATATATATATATATATATATATATATATATATATATATATATATATATATATATATATAAATATATATATATATATATATATATATATATAATATAAATATATATATATATATATATATATATATATATATATATATATATATATATATATATATATGTGTATGTGTGTGTGTGTATGTATATATATAGATATATATGCGTGTACACGTGTATATACATGTTTGTATAGTCTATATATTTTTCTGATCTGAGAAAGTTACAATTTTTAGAAAACACTAACTTACGTGGCTTATACCATAATTATATATATATATATATATATATAATATATATATATATATATATATATATATATATATATATATATATACATAAATATATATCTATCTATCTATTTATATATATATATATATATATATATATATATATATATATATATATATATATATATATATATGTGTGTGTGTGTGTGCATTATTATTATTATTAATATTAATAATAATTGCTAAGCTACAACCCCAGGTGGAAAAGCAGAATGCTATAAGCCGAGGGGCTCCAACAGTAAAAATAGCCAAGTGAGGAAAGGAAAAAAGGAAAAAGAAAATATCTTAAGAACAGCGACATTAAAATAAATGTCTCCTATATAAACTATGAAAATTTTAACAAAACAACAGGAAGAGAAACGAGATAGAACAGTGCGCCCGAGTGTATCCTCAAGCAAGAGAACTCTTACCCCAGAGAGTGGGAGACCATGGTACAGAGGCTATGGCACTATCCAAGAATAGAGAACAATGGTTTGATTTTGGAGTGTCCTCCTCCTAGAAGAGCTGCTTACCATAGCTAAAGAGTCCCTTCTACCCTTGCCAAGATGAAAGTGGCCACTGAACCATTTCAGTGCAAATAACCACTTGGGTGAAGAAGAATTGTTTGGTAATCTCAGTGTTGTCAGGTGTGTGAGGACAGAGGCGAATATGTAAGAATGTGCCAGACTATTGTGTGTGTGTTTGTAGATAAAAGGAAAACAAACCGTAACCAGAGAGAAGAATGCAATGTAGTACTCTTTGGGCAGTCAAAGGATTGAAGATAGCTTCTCCCTAGAGTAACAAACCGACCTCATGATACTTTAATTTTCAGGATAACATGAAGACTGGATTCACGTATCTCTTATTTGATAGTTTGTTCCGGCTTGCATTTCGAATAACCTATTCAAGTGATTCTTCGTCGGGATTACATTGGTTGAATGAATGAAATTACACTTTAAAAATAAGACTATGCTATGATGGGTAAAGTTTAATATACAAAAATATTTTGATATTCACCCTTTATCGATTATTATCATCATTGTTATTGAAGCGTTTATTGGTGTTGTTATTACTATTATTATAATATTGTCGTTAACATATTTTATTACTATTATTATATTATTATGTTATTATTATTATTATATTATTATGTTTATTGGTGTTGTTATTACGATTATTTTAATATTGTCATTAACATTATATTTTATTACTATTATTATATTATGTTATTATTATTATTATTATTTTTATTATTATTATTATTATTATTATTATTATTATTATTATTATTATTCGCTTGATATTTTGTGAAATGCAGAGACGAAATCACTTGTTTCCGAGGGAAACTTCAAACATCACCGGATTCATATATATTTATCTGTCTTCTATCTATTTCTTCAAATAGCTGCTACCTGACCTGAAACGTATTTTGCGCCGAATAAACTTTCCTTTTCCTTCGCCTGGCCGACCTTTCGCAACTTTGAAGTTTCGCGGTCGTAATATCGAGAATTTTAAGAGGATTCCCCAAAATCTAAATTGCAGAAGTTAAGGTCAATCTACGTCGAAACTGGACCTAAGTTTATCCGGTGCATGAATATATGTGGAAAGGGTTTAGGGCCCTCTCTGCTCTCTGCCTAAGAGTAAATATTCAGTACTCTCACAGAGAGAGAGAGAGAGAGAGAGAGAGAGAGAGAGAGAGAGAGAGAGAGAGAGAGAGAGAGAGAGAGAGAGAGAGAGAGAGAGAGAGAGAGAGAGGGTAATGATTTTAAGAGGTCTGAAGTTTATGTAATGGAAATTATTTTGTTTAAATTGAAGACGCAGCATTAACTAGCTTTTCTAAAACTAATATAACGTTTTCTTCTTATCTTCCTTTTTAGGGAAATTCGGTAACTAATAGTTCTTACTTGAAGCATGGCTTCGAGAAATTTGGATTCCGAAGAATGTTCTGATTTAATCACAGCATAATAGGGTTGTGGTGGCCGATTTGTTAACGTCCCTGACTGGTAATCGCCAGACTGGGTTTCCAGTCTTGCTCAAACTCGATAGTTTCTTCGGTCGGTGAAACCTCACCATCCTTGTGAGCTAAGGATGGTGTTTTTTGGGGGGGAGCCTATAAGTCTATCTGCTGAGTCTTCAGCAGCCATTACCTGGCCCTCCCTGGTTCTAGCTTGGGTGGAGAGGGGGCTTGCGCACTGATATATGTATATATGGTCAGTCTCTAGGGCATTGTCCTGCGTGATAGGTCAATGTCATTGTCCTTCA
>NC_090757.1:25668566-25671066 GCF_036898095.1 Palaemon carinicauda
GTATTCAGGTTTGTGGAATAGTGGCAGGTATTCCGGTTTGTGGAATAATGGCATGTATTCAGGTTTGTGAATAGTGGGATTCAGGTTTGTGGAATAGTGGCAGGTATTTGGGTTTGTGGAATAGTGGCAGATATTCAGGTTAGTGGCAGGTATTCAGGTTTGTGGAATAGTGGCAGGTATTCTGGTTTGTGGAATAATGGCATGTATTCAGGTTTGTGAATAGTGGGATTCAGGTTTGTGGAATAGTGGCAGGTATTTGGGTTGTGGAATAGTGGCAGATATTCAGGTTAGTGGCGGGTATTCAGGTTTGTGTAATAGTGTCAGGTATTTGGGTTTGTGGAATAATGGCAGGTATTCAGGTTTGTGAATAGTGGGATTCAGGTTTGTGAAATAGTAGCAGGTATTTGGGTTGTGGAATAGTGGCAGATATTCAGGTTAGTGGCAGGTATTCAGGTTTGTGGAATAGTGGCAGGTATTCTGGTTTGTGGAATAATGGCATGTATTCAGGTTTGTGAATAGTGGGATTCAGGTTTGTGGAATAGTGGCAGGTATTTGGGTTGTGGAATAGTGGCAGATATTCAGGTTAGTGGCAGGTATTCAGGTTTGTGGAATAGTGGCAGGTATTCTGGTTTGTGGAATAATGGCATGTATTCAGGTTTGTGAATAGTGGGATTCAGGTTTGTGGAATAGTGGCAGGTATTTGGGTTGTGGAATAGTGGCAGGTATTTGGGTTGTGGAATAGTGGCAGATATTCAGGTTAGTGGCAGGTATTCAGGTTTGTGGAATAGTGGCTGGTATTCTGGTTTGTGGAATAAGGGCATGTATTCAGGTTTGTGAATAGTGGGATTCAGGTTTGTAAAATAGTAGCAGGTATTTGGGTTTGTGGAATAGTGGCAGGTATTCCGGTTTGTGGAATAGTGGCAGGTATTCCGGTTTGTGGAATAATGGCATGTATTCAGGTTTGTGAATAGTGGGATTCAGGTTTGTGGAATAGTGGCAGGTATTTGGGTTTGTGGAATAGTGGCAGGTATTCCGGTTTGTGGAATAATGGCATGTATTCAGGTTTGTGAATAGTGGGATTCAGGTTTGTGGAATAGTGGCAGGTATTTGGGTTTGTGGAATAGTGGCAGGTATTCAGGTTTGTGGAATAGTGGCAGGTATTCAGGTTTGTGGAATAGTGGCAGGTATTCCGGTTTGTGGAATAATGGCATGTATTCAGGTTTGTGAATAGTGGGATTCAGGTTTGTGGAATAGTGGCAGGTATTTGGGTTTGTGGAATAGTGGCAGATATTCAGGTTAGTGGCAGGTATTCAGGTTTGTGGAATAGTGGCAGGTATTCTGGTTTGTGGAATAATGGCATGTATTCAGGTTTGTGAATAGTGGGATTCAGGTTTGTGGAATAGTGGCAGGTATTTGGGTTGTGGAATAGTGGCAGATATTCAGGTTAGTGGCAGGTATTCAGGTTTGTGGAATAGTGGCAGGTATTCCGGTTTGTGGAATAATGGCATGTATTCAGGTTTGTGAATAGTGGGATTCAGGTTTGTGGAATAGTGGCAGGTATTTGGGTTGTGGAATAGTGGCAGATATTCAGGTTAGTGGCGGGTATTCAGGTTTGTGTAATAGTGGCAGGTATTTGGGTTTGTGGAATAATGGCAGGTATTCAGGTTTGTGAATAGTGGGATTCAGGTGTGTGGAATAGTGGCAGGTATTCGGGTTTGTGGAATAGTGGCAGATATTCAGGTTAGTGGCAGGTATTCAGGTTTGTGTAATAGTGGCAGGTATTTGGGTTTGTGGAATAATGGCAGGTATTCAGGTTTGTGAATAGTGGGATTCAGGTGTGTGGAATAGTGGCAGGTATTCGGGTTTGTGGAATAGTGGCAGATATTCAGGTTAGTGGCGGGTATTCAGGTTTGTGTAATAGTGGCAGGTATTTGGGTTTGTGGAATAATGGCATGTATTCAGGTTTGTGTAGTGGGATTCAGGTGTGTGGAATAGTGGCAGGTATTCGGGTTTGTGGAATAGTGGCAGGTATTCAGGTTAGTGGCAGATATTCAGGTAGGTATTCAGGTTTTTGGAATAGTGGCAGGTATTCAGGTTTGTGAAATAGTGGCAGATATTCAGGTTTGTGGAATAGTGGCAGCTATAGTGCCTTCTGGAATAAACGCGAAACCACTTTGTGGTAGAAGTTATGAAGGTATGGGTAAGGGGGCAGTATAACTAATTATACTGAGTGTTTATTCCAAACAGGGAAATTCCTTAAGGGGAATAAGAAAAGAGACGATATTAATCTATGGAAACTATGAGGTCCCTTTAAAAGAGTTTTTTAATACCGTGTATGTTGACATAAATGATTTCGAACTTTGATTTTTGAAATTTTATAAAAGAGGCAATTGAATCTCGCTAAGGTTTAAATCCTTTTTCTTCCATAAACACTTTTCATAATGCACTATTTTACATCTTTCACTCTTTTAAGATTTTTAAAGCGAGTTTTACACGGCCG
>NC_090757.1:25678566-25681066 GCF_036898095.1 Palaemon carinicauda
ATATATATATATATATATATATATATATAACACGACATTGTACAACAATTGATTTTACAGTAAATGTTTCTTCAAATTGTAAAGAGGTGTGATCTTTGGATGGAGTTTTTAAAATGGACCTTTATGGGTGAAATTACGTTATTTTAACAAAGCCCTCGGATAAATATTGGAATTAAATGGCAGGACAAGATTAGAAATGTAACTATAATACCGATTGCTAAAGTACCATATGTGGATAAGATCATGGTGAGGGGTAGATGGAGATGGTTTTGGCATGCTCTTCGCACTCCCAAAGAGAGATTCGTTCACCAAACGTTCAGCTGGGCTCCACAAGGCATTAGAAGAGTTGGAAGACGCAGCCCTACATGGCTGAAGACATTGAAGCGTGAAGTAGGAGATAATGAATGGAGAAGTAGGATTAAAAGCTCAAGGTTGAGACGACTAGCGAAATTTGACCGATGCCCTTTGCATCAATAGGCGTAGGATGAGATGATGATGATGATGAATTATCATCAGTTGAATGTTAGACGGATTTAATTGTTTCAGTATTGTTCTGATTGATTTGCATTGTGTGTTATTATCATATTATTATTATTATTATTACTTATTATTACTTACTAAGCTACAACCCTAGTTGGAAAAGCAGTATGCTATAAGCCCAGGGGCTCCAACAGGGAAAATAGCTCAGTGCGGAAAGGAAAAAAGGAAAATAAAATATTCTAAGAAGAGTAACAACAATAAATATCTCCTATATAAACTATAAAAACTTTAACAAAACAAGAGGAAGAGAAATAAGATAGGAGAGTGTGCTCGAGTGTACCCTCAAGCAAGAGAACTCTAACCCAAGACAGTGAAAGGCCATGGTACAGAGGCTATGGCACTACCCAAGACTAGAGAACAGTGGTTTGATTTTGGAGTGTCCTTCTCCTAGAAGAGCTGCTTACCATAGCTAAAGAGTCTCTTCTACCCTTACCAAGAGGAAAGTGGCACTGAACAATTACAGTGCAGTAACCCCTTGGGTGATGAAGAATTGTTTGGAATTGTCAGATTAAAGGTATACTATCATAATACTTCAGATGCTCTTTGTGTTTTCCCCTCAAAGATTAATTCTCATTTAAATTGAATTTATGTAAAATTTATTTTTGAATGGAATCCTATTGTTTGGGAACACCCACCTTAGGAGGGAATCTTTTTTCATTAATTTCCTTTTATAGTCTACACTCCTGTATAAATAGGTGTTAATGGCTGCAATTTATTTAATTGTAAAATGCGGATGTTTGTGCCAAAATAAGCTCTTAATATAATGCGTTTAGGGCATGTCCGCCTGTGTGTGTTTTTTTTTTTTTTTTTTTTTTCTCCATGATGCAATAATTGAATGACCTTGTTTACTCTCCGTTAACTTCGTATATGATTAATTTCTATGAAAAATGGAATACAAACGGTATTGACGGTGTTCTCGCATGCATACGGCTTGTGACATTATCCATACTTTGAAAACTATAATTTCTCTTAAAGGGGGATTAGATTCCCCTTATGGATTAATTTTACCAAAAAGAAAAAAAAAAAAAAAAGTGGGATGTACAAAAACGCAATATGAAAATGCCATATAAGAATAAAAGCGTTGCAATATCCTAAAAGCCATATACAAAATTATGTAACAAATTTTCCGAATGAAAATGTGATATTGGAATAGCAATTTGAGAAAACAAAAGATAATCGAATTAGACAAGTACGCAACGTTACCTTAGTTATAATTGAAATTTTATTTTGAATAAAGTCGATTGGAAAGAACCCCATAGGGATTATTCGACAGTTAGTATCCTTTTAGTTAACATAAAACTTTTGAAAATGCCACGTAGATTTATCAATTTCCTGAAGGCAAATCTGATTCATTCTTGCAAATGTATCCTGACTTTTTGAGTTGGTTTGTAATCATGATATGGCTATAGAAGTATAATTTGATGTAGTAGGTAATCTTTTTCACGTTTATCCATACCTTCACCGTCATAAGACGTAATACTTCACAGTATTCTATAAGTTTCATTCCAGCCGTAATTAGGTAGTTGAATCAGTTGCAGCAAACATTTTTTATGTGAAACAGGCTAACAGAAATCTATTTTTATAGTTGATGTATGAAAGATCCATTTTAAAGTTATTACTTTTCCTGAAGCAATTTATTTTAATTGTTGATTACTTCTTTTCTAGTATTTTATTTCAATTGTTTATTACTTCTCTTCTAGCTTATTTATTTCCTTATTTCTTTATTTCCTTTTCTCACTGGGCTATTTCTCCCTGTTGGAGCCCTTGGGCTTATAGCATCCTGCTTTCCAGTGAAAATAATTCACTTTTTATACTGGACGATTCTTTTATATCTAGGTTGTGTACATAAATTTTTATAGCTTTCCGTAAATTTAATTTTTCTTAATTACCCATTTAAATATGAAGTTTACTCGAACATCCCTTTTTCCTTAAGGTATTATATTTCTAATATAAGAAGGGA
>NC_090757.1:25683566-25686066 GCF_036898095.1 Palaemon carinicauda
AATATTTCAAAACACTGACAGCTGCTGCTGAAAGCTTTTAGTAATTCTAGCAAGGTGTACGTATCAAGTATACGTGTTTGGAAGTCTGCCTTGATTATATCCCTGGATTGAACTTTCTTTAGAGACTGCCCTATACAGTATGAATTAGTATGTCATTAATGTATCTTATGTTTTTTATTCTAATGTCGTGGAGAAAGATTTAATTTTTAAAATGTGTTATTATTTTGTTGCTGTGCTTCAAAAATCATTATTATTTCTGTTTTCAATGCGAATGTTTTGTCTTTATCTATTGCTGATAATTAGGATAAAGTTATTACAAAAAGAAAAATGAGAGGTTCAAAGGACGTAGAAACATTAGAATTTTAATATAATATTTTGTCCATCTTTGTTATTGAGGTTTTGTAAATGTGAAATTATTTCAAAACGAAGAATACTTTATTTTTTATTTGTAAAGAAATTCAGCGTTGAAACTTTCGATTTTATTACTATGATAAAGTATTTTTTTTTTTTAATCTAACGCTTGGGATTTCTCTCTTTTCTCAAATCACACGCAGCATCACATCAATATTTACTGTAAATTTCTATTTGTGTTTTGGAATTAACTATTTTCATGTGAAACGATTCGTAATCCAAATAAAGAAATGTATAAATTCTTGAGAACGTTCTTAGACCAAATAAGATATAAATAAATTCTTGAGATTGTTTGTACACCGAATCACAAAATTTATAAATTCTTGAGAATGTTGGAAAATAAAGAAAATATGTATAAATTCTTGTGAATGTTCGTAAACCAAATCACAAGATTTATAAATTCTTGAGATTGTACGTAAACCATACCACAAAATTTATAAATTCTTGGGTATGTTCATAAACCAAATGAAATATGTAAAAATTCTTGGGAATGTTCGTAAGCCAAATCATAAAATTAATAAATTCTTGAGAATAAACTAGATAAAATATATATAAATTCTTGAGATTGTAATAAATTCTTGGGAACTTTTGTAAACCAAATTAAAAAAATATAAATTCTTGGGAATGTTTGTAAACCTAATCACAAATATTTTTAATTCTTGGGAATGTTAGTAAACCAAATATAAAATGCATAAATTCTTGCTAATGTTCATAAACCAAATCACAAATTTAATAAATTCTTCAGAATGTTCATAAACCAAACCACAAAATTTATAAATTCTTGAGAATGTTCTTATAAAGCATTGAATAGATTGATTGATTGATTTGTAGTTACTGACATCGATGGTCATTTACGAGGATATCGTTTTTATAAGTAAAGAATAGGAGTAAATTTAATTTAAAACCATAAAAACAGGGATATCCTTATCAAAGTTAATAGGAGGCAGAAGACGCTTCTAAATCTAAAAATAACACTGGCATAGTAGAACACATCAAGGAAATTGAATGAATGGAACAATATAGCTCTGTTTCATTCTGATATACCTGCATTCACTTATTTATACATCTAGTAGATATGCAGTGTATCAAGGTTCAATATTCACTCTTTCGTTTTAGTATCATTTTGCTCACAATTCCATCCATTTCGTATATTAATCCATGCCATATACTGACTCGATTTCTCTTGCAAGTCTATTTCATACATTTGTATGCAATTTCCATAATTTCTTTTATATATTCAGTCAAGATCCATGTAAAGGAGGGATATACTTGAATATCGCTTTGAAACAAGTATTGAAAATAGAAGTTTGTTTTTATACGTAATTATTTTTTTCGTTGAATCCCTTGCGTTGCTGACATAAACCTTTCAATATTTTTTGTGGTACATTGACATGATAATCTAACCTTTTATTTTTATCTTTCGTTTGTGAATGGACTTGTCGTTAGAGTAGAATGAATTCATAGTGATTTTATGAATTATAGAACAAATCATGGCATTGTATTTTACATGCTCCTGATGAGAAGAGGCTTAATGTCAATGTTTCTTCTTCTTCTTCTTCTTCTTCTTCTTCTTCTTCTTCTTCTTCTTCTTCTTCTTCTTCTTCTTCTTCTTCTTCTTCTTCTTCTTCTTTTTTTTTGTAAGAGAGATTAGGATCATCTGGCTTTTAAAAGTTATGAAACTGCTCAAGTTTTCATGACGTGATGCGGCATTGATTTTAATCCTTTGAAATTAAAAGACACATCTAACCTGAAACTCAAATGATTTCCTTGACAGGTAATTCAGAACGGATGTCTGCACCTAACACCACATAATATGCAAACTTGAAACTGATTTGCAACTTGTCTGCCCGAAACTAGTTCTGCGCTTTAATATTAACATTAGGAACTCGTTCATTAGTTCAGGTAACAAAACACTACATACTGGACAAGTAAATCATGCACACAAACCCAAACTTCCAGATTTGGTTTGAAATGCATTGTTTGTTTCAAATAAAAAGGACGACCTTTCATATTGTTCATGTTATTCCCTATTCCGTCGAAATACGTGTTTACTGAATTTTTTTTTTTTTTTTTTTTTTTTTTTTTTTTT
>NC_090757.1:25691066-25693566 GCF_036898095.1 Palaemon carinicauda
AGGGATGAATTATGTACTTGTTTATAAGTCAATTACTGTAGGAGAGAGAGAGAGAGAGAGAGAGAGAGAGAGAGAGAGAGAGAGAAAGAAATTCTCATAAAATCGTAAACGGGAAAACTTGTATGATGTTATGCCACCGAGGTTATTTTGCTTATAGAATATTCACGAGCATTCAGTTTGTGTGTGTGATCGATTGGGGTTTATAAGTACTAATATACGAGATTGATAACATATCGTCATATACTTCTGAAGAGAGAGAGAGAGAGAGAGAGAGAGGGAGAGAGAGAGAGAGAGAGAGAGAGAGAGAGAGAGAGAGAGACTTTCCTAACAATCCTCTTATATCTCTCCCTTCCACTCTTCGCTCTTTACCTCCATCCTCATCCCCAATGGGGATAAAGGGAACACGTTTATATAGAATTTGGAATATAGGGAAATGTAGTTTTTCCGTCGTATTTCTTCTCCCTGAGGTTGAAAGGTTGTAGGTTATTCAATTTCTAATCCTTTGAACCGAAAGATTCTTGGTATATTGTTGGGCGTCCCGGCCTCCCTCTTTGTTTGTTCGGCTGCTACATGTCTATTTATTCAATATATTCAATGACTTTGTTTGTTGTTTACTATTGTAATTTTATTGCTGTTTGCTGTGGAAGTCACACTCACCTTTAAATTGCCCCAAGGTGAAGGAAGATCTAATGTTAAAAAAAAAAAAAAAAATAGAATCTTCTTTATCATTATCTCTAGTCTTCACGAGCTAGAAAAAAACGCTTATTAGTTCTCTTTCTGGCGAAGCCATGTTCACAGGAACCCAGGACCCACACAAAGGGTCATGCAGGAACCCAACCTAACCCAACACAACCTTTTCCAAGACCTACTTTTTGATCAGACATCAATGTGCTGTTCAATGTCATCTTTACTTTCATGAATTTCATATACCCCATTTTGATACTTTCATAACTATGATCAGCAATGATCTTCGCTCTTATATTTACCTCCGCCAACGAAGTTGGAAGGAGGTTATGTTTTACTCCCTGTTTGTGTGTATGTGTGTGTTTTTTTTTGTTTGTGAACTCTATCCTGGCTACAGTTTTAATTATATAGTGCAGGATTAACTGTTATGTAAAAAGTTGGGCATGAGTAGATTTTAGGACAAAGTCAAGGTCAAGCGAAATGTCCAATTCACGTAATCAGCCAAAAGTTTGGACATCGATGTTACAGAGACTTTAAATTTGGCTCTTATTGAGCGTATGAAAATCCATGCCAATTGATACATGTTCAGGTCGAAGGTCAAGGTCAAATTCCGGTCATCAACCATACGGCCACAATTGTAATCATAATGTAAAGAAACTAATTATTATTATTAAATTATTGAAGGTCAAAGGTGGAGGTCACGGACGAGCAAAACGTCCAAAATCAGTCCAAAACATCGAGAAATAAGCTGCCCTGGCGGAGGTCTGTGCTCTATTGGGTGCCCCGCTAGTTTGTATTATATTTTCACTGTTGTTGCTCTTGTTAATGCAATTTTGGAGATAGTGTTAGTGATATGCTAGTGCTTTAAAGTTCCATATCCTTATGAGTTTAGTATATCTTTTCTTCGACATTGTTACGAAACATTTTCAAGTTTTTATTTAATGAAACATTCCTAAATTTAAATCTTTATTTACTGAGCGTAGTTTACCTTCAATGAAAGAAATATATCCGAGTATGACTTCCAATTTTAGATGACAAGATTTATCTCATATTTTGGATGCCCCCCCCCCTCTCTCTCTCTCTCTCTCTCTCTCTCTCTCTCTCTCTCACTGAATTAAGGCTCTCCCATTACGTCCTCTCATGATTCTTTTTCCTCAGTGCAACTTAGTTTCTGCTTTTTCTTTTCTTTTTCGTCCACACTTTTCCCCTAAACTCGGTCCAGTAAATTTATATCTGAGAAGACCTCGTAATACTTATCAGGCTAACTTCTCCCCATTTAATCCATTAAAATCAGTAATATTAGGACTGTATATCTTAGATACTTTTTCTCCGTTTGCCGTGAAGTTTCAGATTTTATCAATGCTTCTCGATTCTCAATTCTTACAGCTCACTATCATTTAGAGGCGACCTTGTTTTTCTTTTCTCTAGGGGTTGTGTGGCCTGTTGGTAACGTCCTTGCCTGGTGAACGCCAGACAGGGGTTCGAATCACGCTCAAACTCGATAGTTTCTTAGGTCGCTGCAACCTCACCATCCTTGTGAGGTAAGGAATAGGGTGTGTTTAGGGGAGCCTATAGGTCTATCTACTGAGTCATCAGCAGCCATTACCTGCCCCTCCTTGATCCTAGCTTGGGTGGAGAGTAAGCTTGGGCTGTTCTTCTTTTTCTTCTTTGTCTACATCTTTTCCCACTTTTATGTGGGGTTGATGTTTCTGGCCAGCGTTCTCCATCTACCTCTGTCCCACACTTCATCACCGGTTAGTCCCTTTGATCGAAGGTCATCCTTGATACAGTCCAGTCCATCACTCCTCCCAATATC
>NC_090757.1:25698566-25703566 GCF_036898095.1 Palaemon carinicauda
TTAGTGACATCAGGGGTAAGCCTAGACTTCCAGGACGAGATTTTAGGAATTTTAGATTTCAGGAATTTGAGATTTCAGTAATTTGAGATTTCAGGAATTTGAGATTTCAATAATTTGAGATTTCAGTAATTTGAGATTTCAGGAATTTGAGATTTCAGTAATTTGAGATTTCAGGAATTTGAGATTTCAGTAATATGAAATTTCAGGAATTTGATATTTCAGGAATTGGAGATTTCAGGAATTTGAGATTTCAGTAATTGGAGATTTCAGATTTCAGGAATTTGAGATTTCAGTAATATGAAATTTCAGGAATTTGTGATTTCAGGAATTTGAGATTTCAGTAATTTGAGATTTCAGTAATATGAAATCTCAGGAATTTGATATTTCAGGAATTTGAAATTTCGGTAATCTGAGATTTCAGTAAATTGAGATTTCAGGAATTTGAGATTTCAGGATTTGAGATTTCAGTAATTTGAGATTTCAGGAATTTGAGATGTCAGGAATTTGAGATGTCAGGAATTTGAGATTTCAGGAATTTGAGATTTCTGAAATTTGAGATTTCAGAAATTTGAGATTTCAGAAATTTGAGATTTCAGGACTTTAAAATTTCAGTAATTTGAGATTTCAGGAATTTGAGATTTCAGGAATTTGAGATTTCAGGATTTTGAGATTTCAGTAATTTGAGATTTCAGGATTTTGAGATTTCAGTAATTTGAGATTACAGGAATTTGAAATTTCAGGAATTTGAAATTTCAGGAATTGGAGATTTCAGGAATTGGAGATTTCAGGAATTGGAGATTTCAGGAATTGGAGATTTCAGTAATTTGAGATTTCAGTAATTTGAGATTTCAGGAATTTGAGATTTTAGTCTTTAAAATTTCAGTAATTTGAGATTACTGGATTTTAAGATTTCAGTAATTTCAGATTTCAGGAATTTGAGATTTCAGGAATTTCAGATTTCAGTAATTTGAGATTTCAGTAATTTTTTATTTCAGTAATTTGAAATTTCAGGAATTTTAGATTTCAGGCATTTGAGATTTCAGTAATTTGAGATTTGAGGAATTTGAGATTTCAGGAATTTGAGATATCGGGAATTTAAGATTTCAGTAATAAGAGATTTAAGTAATTTGAGATTTCAGGAATTTGAAATTTCAGTAATTTGAGATTTCGGTAATTTGAGATTCCAGGAATTTGAGATTTCAGGAATTGGAGATTTCAGTAATTTGAGATTTCAGGAATTTGAGATTTCAGTAATTTCAGATTTCCGTATTTTGAGATTTCAGTAATTCGAGATTTCAGGAATTTTAAATTTCAGGAATTTGAGATTTCAGTAATTTGAGATTTCAGGAATTTGAGATTTCAGGAATTGGAGATTTCTGGAATTGGAGATTTCAGGAATTGGAGATTTCAGATTTCAGGAATTTGAGATTTCAGTAATTTGAGATTTCAGGAATATGAGATATTAGGATTTTGAGATTTCAGGAATTTGAGATTTCAGGTGAGATTTCAGGAATTTGAGATTTCAGTAATTTGAGATTTCAGTAATTTGAGATTTCAGCATTTGAGATTTCAGGAATTTGAGATTTCAGGAATTTGAGATTTCAGTAATTTGAGATTTCTTTAATTTCAGATTTCAGTAATTTCAGATTTCAGGAATTTGAGATTTCAGTAAATTTAGATTCCAGGAATTTGAAATTTCAGTAATTTGAGATTTCAGTAATTTGAAATTTCAATAATTTCAGATTTCAGGAATTTGAGATTTCAGGAATTTGAGATTTCAGGAATTTGAGTGACATTAGGGGTAAGCCCAGACTTCCAGGACGATTCATGAAGACGGAGGGGGGGGGGGGGGGAGGGGGAGGATTTATGCTCACGTGGAAGCCAGTGCTGGAGCTTTGTTTTAAAGCTGAGTAAATGGAGTCGTACGTCTTCAGGGGAGGTACAAGTGTGGGAAACAAGGTTATGGATAATTGGCTTTATGAAATACGTTTCAGGAATTACTGTATATATAATATATATATATGTGTGTGTGTGTATATATATATATATATATGTGTGTGTGTGTATATATATATATATATGTATATGTGTGTGTGTGTGTGTGTATATATATATATATATATATGTGTGTGTGTATATATATATATATATATATATAGACTTGTGTCCATCTGCACATAAGGCAGGACACACAAACAAACATACTTATAAATTTTATATATATATATATATATATATTATATATATATATATATATATAAGAGAGAGAGAGAGAGAGAGAGAGAGAGAGAGCTCTTTCCTCTTAATTGGGGTGAATCCAGGGGAAAAGGCAGTCACTTCACTTTGATCCTTTAACTGTTAAATCAAGCAAGAACGTCCTGTGCTGAAAATTATATTTTACACATCGACATCTTAGACCCTGCACGGTATTAGGTGGTCCTCTGTATATCCTCAAATTTATTTAAAATACTTTGTGTTAAGTTTTAAGGTGTATATATATATATATATATACAGTATATATGTATGTATGTATATATATATATATATAATATGTATATATATATATATGTATATATATATATATATATATATATATATTTATTGTAGGTCTGAATTCAAAATTTAATTGTTTTTATCAGTGCATAACAGTTTTTTTTTCATAAAATTGTCCTAAAATCCGTCGGTAAAATTTGATTTATGTATATTACTCTGATATATTATTATTTTTTTTTTTTATTTTAGGGGCAATTGAAGAATTTTATGACTAGTTTTCGAAGAGTTTAGACGATTGGCAGAAACTAAATTGCAAATACATAGTATTTAGGGAAATAAGTCGAAGATATGCCTGGCAAAGTAACCATATTTTAAAAGGTCGTTTCGATTACATATGATTCAAATTAGGTACAGTATTATTCTCTTCGTTAGCTATGATGATATTTTTCTTTTTAACAATTTTAATAATCGTGTAATGAACGTAACTAATACGTGTTTGCGGAATTGGACCAGCTAAGCAATCTGCAAAAATATGATATGAGCTGGTGTGCTTATATCCGCTGTTATTCTCCGTCGAGTGGAAATGATGCTTGAAGGCAGCTCGATAGATTTTATCGTCTTGGCAGTCGCTCGATGCACAATTGCCCGAATATTCGTTAGTGATTCTTAACTCATCTTGCGAGTCGTTGCTGCACAATTGACGACCGTCGAAAACCCAAATTCTTACTGGCATAACGACCAAGGGTGTGACGTACAACGCTCTCATATCCCAGGCACAGGGTTACCAACTCTCCTCAGGGTGACCAACTTTCCTCAGGGTTACCAACGCTCCTCAGGGTTACCAACTCTCCTCAGTGTTGCTACAACCCGCCGTCCCTATTTGTTTACCTCGAAAAATGCAAAGCAATCCCTCTAAAGAATCGACAGGCATTTCATAGATAATCTTGATGGAAGGCAGCTCTGGGCCCTTTGCTTTTGAGAGATTCCCCGTCGTAAATATGACGCCTCATCATATATACGCGGCATTTTGCCTGTTTTCGTGCTTTATTTTACGAATCTCGGTCGAGCACTCCACGGCTAGAATGATGCGTCCTCCTTACGTCGTAAATGTCTCCTGAATGTGAAAATAATTTAAGTCAGATTTGCACCAGCGAGTAATTTCTGCGTTACCAATCATGCGTTACTGTGCAGATATTCCTACCTCCTCCCCTGCTTCATATATTTATGGATGTTTTCTTGGGTCGTTTTTTTTTTTTTTCTTTTTTTTTTAATCAATACGTTACTTTCTGAGTTTTTTTACCTGTTTGTTGTTTGTGGGTTTCGGGCCAGGCACGGGCTCTTGCACACTTGCAGCCCCTAGGTGTTTGGTTGGGTTTTTAGGTTCGTAGGTGATTTGGGATATGGGATAATCTGGACAACTTTTATTTGTAGGTGGTTTTGGATAGGATGTGGGACAAGGATAATCAGGAACTTTCATTCATTGTCAGTTGGCTTTCCTTGTTTTTAGAGGCACTCCAGTCTCTTTTATCTCAAATGAAAAGGAAGAAGGTAACGGAGGGGTTATCTTTTTACTTTTATAGATATGTGATCAGTGGTATTTAAACTCGATTATAAACATATTTATAACACTTTTGGCCTGCGTTCGGAACCAATTATAGATGGATCGGGATTTATATCAATGTGAGACTTGGTTAGGTTAAGATAAGGTAGGTGAAGGATGTATTAGAAAATTATGTTTCCTTGAAGAAATTACACGGTACTATTTATTATTATCAAATAACTACAAATCTAAATCCATAAAAATCTTCGAGTACCAAATCTGTGCTATGGGTAATCGTTATAAGAGCTACTGTATACGATATTTTTGTGGAATAAACTTTTTTTGTCTAATATATGTGATGTTTTTTTTTGTGATTGTTTACTGATTTTGTTGTAATTTGCTTACTCTCTTTGTTATAACTGTAAATGTTTTATTTGTTCACTGTAATTCTTTTATGTACTTTATATTAATGGGTCCTGGTGAAGTATTATCCAATTCCTGTATGGGTAAAAACCCTGATTGAAAATTAACTCAATTTTGTCCTTCATATAATGGCAATTATCGCCATCCAGTAGGCGTAGGGAATAGTGCTGCATGTCAGTATTTCTCGTGTGGCACACTGTAACCAATACATAATGGTCTTTACAGTATCCCTTCGGTTCCCAGCTACACTAACGTCTTTAGCCTTCTACTATACCTCCATTCCCAACCTGCCCAAGCTATTTAACCTTATGCTTGCCACTGCAGGGTTCGCCTAAATGCATCAAGGCTCTGAGTGACCTCCCTGGCCCTAGTGCGGGGCCACATGGCCCATTTCGGTAAATCTGTCCTAACAACTGGCACCGGCGGTAAAATCTATTTTGACAATAGTTGTACTATTGTATTTAAAAACACTATATATATATATATATATATATATGGTGTGTGTATGTGTGTATATATATACACATATGTGTGTGGTATGTGT
>NC_090757.1:25708566-25709617 GCF_036898095.1 Palaemon carinicauda
TTTTTTTTTTTTATGTGGAAGTTTTTATTTACTTATTATTTATTTTTTCTGTGGAAATTAGACAAACTTTTTATGTATGTTTTAATAATGTTGAGCGTATAATTGTACGTGTGTTCAGTGATCTCATGCTCTTATGCACGTAAATTGTTTTTCTAGCGTATGTATTTCTGAGGACATAAGTATTTGGTGTCGAGAACGTTTGGTATTTATGAGTTGAGAAGGTACATGTGTATTTCTCGAGATTATTTTAAAAAAAAAAGCTGCATATGAATAAATTTATAAGTAAATTGTTAAATAACTATGCAAGTACTTGGAAACCTATGCGTTTTGAGTAGAATGATAACAGTGGTTATATTATTGGACATATATTGCATGAAACCGCATTTGAATTGTGTGCACTGACAAATGTATCGTTTTCTATTTACCAACCTTTTATATTTATGAAAGTATTTAATACCTTTTATAAAGCAAATATTTACGTAATATTTCACCCGTAATGAGATGTTTGCTGACATTTCAAAATAATTGATATGAACGAGTTTTCATTTTTATTAAATTTAATGGACAAAATATAATATTTAATCGATACGAGTGTATCCTTACACTGAAGTGATATTTATATATTAGTTTTTTTGCTCATCATTATGATGTGATCTATGAAACTCCTCCCTATTGCATACTTTTTATTTTTTCTTTTTTCAAATGTGGAGTGCATTGCCCTTAAACTATCGTTATTTGGATGCCAAACAGTATTAAATTGGATCAATCTCTCTGGTTACGGTTAATTTTTCTTTTGCCTATACATAAACCGAATAGTCTGGCCTATTCTTTCCACTTTCTACTCTGTCTTCATTCACTTGACAACACTGAAATTACGAAATAATTCTTTACCCAAGGGGTTAACTGCTGCACTATAATTGTTCAGTGGCTACTTTCCTCAGGGTAAGGGTAGAAGAGACTCTTTAGCTATGGTGAGCAGCTCTTCTGAGAGAAAGATAATTCAAAATCATACCATTGTACTCTTATCTTGGGTAGTGTTATAGCCTCTGTA
>NC_090757.1:25710117-25712617 GCF_036898095.1 Palaemon carinicauda
ATGTCGTGTTATAAATTCTGCAACGTGAATCCTTTTTCCTCTCTTAAACAAATATATTTCTTCTTCCCTCTCTCTAATCTTTTGTAAATTTACGGTATATTTACTGATATCGATTATGAGAAAGGAAAATAAAATCAAAAGTTTTGTTATGTTAATTCCTATCCATGCGACCTTATATAGAACAGAATGGAAGATTTAAAAATCAACATAAAAAATGCAAAAATACGCTCGAATTAATTATTGCCAAGTTTACCGCCAAAATATAGTTTATATTTAAGAGAATCTAACTCATAAAGCCTGTTATTAACTCCAAGGAGGTCACTGAGCGGTTGTAATGACAATTGAAAAGTATGCGGTTAGTAAGCAAAATGGAAAAGAAGTGAGAACTGAGGTAAACTACTAAACTAAGCTATGGATAAAGCTAGGGGATATGAGAGAGAGAGAGAGAGAGAGAGAGAGAGAGAGAGAGAGAGAGAGAGAGAGAGAGAGAGAGAGAGAGAGAGAGAGAATCGTTACTATAGTATTAGTTTGTGGGGGACAAATCCAATAAATTATGAATGTCAATTTTCTTTTCGGGCATCAGTCATGATGTGAACGAAACGGATTACAATTCAAACTCGTCACTATTAAAGTTTCTTGTGTGTGTGTTTTTTTTTTTTTTTTTTTTTGTAATACTTGTATATATGATTAATTTATTAACTGTTGGAAAACAATTTACATATGCATACATAAATCTGTAATAATTATGTAAAATTATGGAATCCCTCACTATTATAATGCAAATGTTATTAATTCAGTCCTGATATGTTATTCGTTAACTACATAACTAATAACTACAGAATGCCACCAGAATCTAATTTGAATTAATTGTGGGTAATAATATCCCTTGGCTATATTTTGTAGATATAAAGAAACTAAAGATGCTTGCGGATATGTTAACATTCTAACAAAGACGAAAATAAAATCAAATATAATTTCAGTCATTTACAGCTTATCAATAACTCAATAATAATACTATACTTCACCTGTAATCTTACACCCAAGATACTACCAATAAACAAAGGCTTATGTTAAGTTCAACAGAAAATTTCTGAACATAGATCAGCTCGGACATAATCAGGAGAAGATTTTGTATAGCATAATCATTAATAATGAAACCAGAAATGCCAAAGATTAAAAGGTGAAAAACAAGAGCAATCTTGTCTAAGGAGCAATTGCGTGGACGCACACCACTTTCCTCCTCACAGAGTATATTCTCCCTATCTATTCTTTGTATAAAAAAAATATAGTTTGAGTTACAATGAGAGTTCTATAAGAATAGTAGAGAATTAAAAAAAAACTTTATATTTTTTTTTCTTTATGCTGAAAAGATATATCTACACAGCAAAATATAAGAAAGTGCAAATGTGGTAGATTACTATGCGCTTTGCATAACGCGGGTTCTATGCCATCTTGCAGACCATAGGAGAAGTACGGATATGCAGTTGAACCAGGCGATATACAAATGATGATTATGACGATGAGATGGATGAAAACCGGAGTATCAAATAGCGACTGGATCGGCATGTATGTAAAGTCTAAGGGCGCCGGTCCCCACGTTTCACTTAAACTCCTGTGTTCGGTTGTCAGAAATTGTCAATTTTTTTTCTCTACTTCTCCTCGGACGAGTTCCCGAAAGAGAATAAAAGTGCAGAGCTAGATAACAGTCTGGATTTAAACATAATAGGTATAATAGCTGTCACCTTATGTTGGTTCACAATCAGTAAGTTTATCTAGTTTGGATATTTTTAAAGTTTTATGCAAATTAAGAAAATAAGACAAGTGAATGGAATATGCCTTAATAATTGTATGAAAAAGCTTATGAAACTGAGAAGTTTTTTTGGGCGATTGATGTCTTCCACTTGAAAAAAACCTAATGTTGAAATTAAAAACTTTAAGTTTCAGTGAAAGGAATAACTAAAAAAAAAATACGATGTAAAGATACGGAATTTTATAAAGTACTTCAATAGATTGAACGCTGCATATGTGGAAAGTAAGCACTGCTGTTAGGGGATCAAGGGGAAGTTAATGCGAAAGAGGTTCCACAGTTTTCAATTCGTATATAACTAAAATACATCGGCACCTGCTGTAATCTGAATTGTATGATACGGTAATGCAAATGAAGGGGCTTCTCTTTTATGCCTTATCCAGATTAAAGAGTTTTGGTAAAAATCCTATTTGAAGTGTAAGGAAATCGAGAGGTTGAGAGATTATAGCTATAAGAGATACACATGCGGTGCACATACACATATATAAACACACACATGTATATATATATATATATATATATATATATATATATATATATATATATATATATATATACACACACAGATAGATGAATATAAATATACATGCATATGCGGTATATTGTATGTATGTATATATACGGTATTCATATATATATATATATATATATATATATATATATATATATATATATATATATATATATATATAT
>NC_090757.1:25717617-25727617 GCF_036898095.1 Palaemon carinicauda
AAGAAAGGAAACTTCTAAAAATAGATACATGATTTCAAAACAAACGTCATCTACTATCGAATTATTATTATTATTATTATTATTATTATTATTATTATTATTATTACTAGCCAAGCTACAACCCTAGTTGGAAAAGCAAGATGCTATAAGCCTAAGGGCTCCAACAGGGAAAAAATAGCCCAGTGAGGAAAGGAAATAATGAAATAAATAAATGAGAATAAATTAACAATAAATCATTCTAAAAACAGTAACAACGTCAAAACATATATGTCCTATATAAACTATTAACAACGTCAAAAACACATATGTCATATATAAACTATAAAAAGACTCATGTCAGCCTGGTCAACATAAAAACATTTGCTCCAACTTTGAACTTTTGAAGTTCTACCGATTCAACTACCCAATTAGGAAGATCATTCCACAAACCCAAGCGGTCGTCTTCCATAAAATCATCTTAGTCTAAGTTGCACCTATTTTATAGCTTTGATAATCTTACCAGGTATTAAAGGGAAGCCTACCTTAAAAAAAAAAAAAAAGGATCCTTAGAACATAAAGAAAAAACATGAATGATATGTAATATGGCTTTCAGTGTAGGTTTAATAATTTCACCAAGTATCAAAGAGACTTCTACCTTATAAATGGATCCTTTAAACATACCGGGCTTTATGTGTTGGTTTAATCATTTTACCAAGTATTAAAGAGACTTCTACCATAAAAAAAAAAATCTTCAAGCATAAAAAAAATCACGACCAAAATACAATTTGGCTTCGCCTGAACAATCGCAAGTCTTCCGTGCCATGGAACATATGTGAATTTGCATAATGGGAGGCTCTCTATGCAGATTCCCGTAAGCTCAGCTGATGAGAATATTTTCTGCGTGATTAGCAGCGGTGTCCTCTCTCCCTAAAAATAGTCGCTTGGGGGAAAAATGCCTTAGGAAAATGCGCGCCTTGAGACGTCTCATATCGAAGGCTGATCACTGACTATATTAAGTTGAATTATATTACATGTACAGGCCGGTATTTTGGAAACGTTTCTTTTTCGATCAACATTAAAATTCTGGAACAAATGTAGCAAAAATACCCGGGGCGATATAATGAAAGTATCTTCTAGTTTTATGTATAGGAGCTAAAGAATTCCTTTTAACTGCGTAAAAGAAGACATGGGAAAGGATTTTTTTTTTTTTTATCTACAGTATTACATACTTTATTTACGTATCCTAAGATCTCTTTTAAAATATGAAATTCCCTAATACGCAAGAAATAGCTCGACCACTGTCAATTTGCCCTTGTCGGTATCCTTAAGAATAAAACCAAACAACCGCCAGAAGGTTTAATATTTTAAAGGTTCATCAAGAGCGGCTTAAGCAAGGAACAGGACAATGTCCTAGAAACTGACCATATATGAATGTTATTAGCACCTAAATCCATTACAACATATCGTTAGACCAGGGATGGTCAGGCAGTGCCTGCTTATGCCTTCAACAGGTAAATCAGTGACACTCCCCACCCCTGTACCCTTTTGTTCACAGGGACAGGGAGACTGTGACACAGTATACTCAACATAGCGAGAAAGGGCTGAATGGTGTGGGCACTTCATTTTATGCCTTTATATTCCATTTATACAACATCTCCATAGATCACCGGCTTGTCTTCTTTCTTTAACCCCGCTCCATCTTCTTATCCTGTCTCTCTCTTTTACTCTGTTTCTATATAAATTGGTGTATTTCGCAAATTTTACCTGAAATTACTCTAACTTTGTTCTACACCTCCACTGAGGTAAAATTCAACTCGTGTTATCCGTATAAAGGCCCCCACCCCAACCCCCATCCTAAATGTGGCATATAAGTGTAGGAGAGCTTCTGCTCATATGCCACACTACCGCAAACACTTCAACGTAGCCATTTGGGTTCTTCATAGCCAAAGTAAGGATATGATCTACAACGTGAACAGGTACTTCTTGGGGAAGGGGGAGAGATAAATGGGGGGGGGGGGGATAAGGGGGAGGAGTTGAGGAGAAGGCTGCTGATCAGTGGATACGTGGCATCACTGGGAAAATCCGTTTCAGACTAGGCGCCCTCCCTTATCGGGCCTATCTCGTTGCGTTGAGTACAATAAAGACTATATCAGACTCCGAGCAGAACTTGAAATCCTTACCCAAGAATAGTGAGTCAGAGACGTTACCACTAGTTTACCCTGCCCTGAACTATAAATACAAAGCGATATTGACTTGAGACGACATATTTCTAATGTTCAACCAGACTTGCTCGTTTTTGGCATGGGATGGAAAAGAAAATATTTATGTACATGCATTCATTCATTCACTGTCCTGAATCTGAAAACGTATTACCGCAACAAAACATTTATTTCTCCATCGCACAAACTTCGCCTTCAAACTTCCAGACAGACGCTCCACTCTAACATCCAATGACAGGTCATAAAAGAAGAAAAACGCGAAATCGAGAGATGTATAAATATATAAAACTTTCCACAACAGAGCGATCTTCAAGAAGTTCCAAATGTTCGCATCGTTTCTCAGACAGCAATAAAAGGGGGTTATTTATTTATATCCTTAAGAGCAATGCAGTGGTAAATATTTCTGAAGTTTGTAAACAAGATTCTTACAATCTTCCTTGGTTTAGTAGGAGCAGCATGTTAAAGCTGGAAGGGACTCAGAGGCACACATTAACATTCTTTTTTTATACTCCGTAGCTTTCCTTGGCTAAAAGGGAAGTCCGTTTCATTAGCTTCTCTATTTCACCGAAATGATAATTTTACATAAAAAGATGAAAATAAAAAGAGCCAGGATTCACCGAATTAATTTTCATATAATGAACACTATGAGAAGGAAAAATACTCCCATATCACTTCGAGTATCAAAGTTAACACATTGCCAAATAAAGCAAAAACTAGAAAAAAAAAAAACATAAAATTTTTCCAGGCTTGCTAATAAAAAAGAAGAAGGAAAAACAACAACAAAGACATACCCACTGTATATTAAACATGTATTTCAATCGTATACATTTGATCAAAAGTCTGACACTCGAACTATTGATGTCTGTGCAATTCTAATTTTAAAAGAAACTTTTATAAATATCTCTTTTATGGAAACTAAGAATGTTCAACCCATCTAAAGATGTGACTAAAATTAATATCGTTGCCTTGCATCAGCGTAGTTGGGTAAATCTTTACGTCAGGCACAAACATCTGTGCTTGACATCAATTACTTGATATCAGATAATTTGGCGTAAAACTGAAACTTAAAAAAGGAGTGATATCAAGGCTAAGCATGTATACAGACATTTTATATTTCTTATTTCATATTGACATTACGCACATATATTTAAATTAAATCAAAT
Source organism: Palaemon carinicauda (assembly GCF_036898095.1). NCBI lineage: Eukaryota > Metazoa > Arthropoda > Malacostraca > Decapoda > Palaemonidae > Palaemon > Palaemon carinicauda. The sequence continues at coordinate 25,720,979 of NC_090757.1, forward strand.
AGTCTTTAATATCGAATGCAATCTACCTTTGGAGTAAAAGCCCAAAGGGGAAGGAAGTTTCATATGAAAAACTACATTTGGCTCCAAATTTCAACAAAGGAAAGTTATATGTGGTGGTAACAAAGATACCACAAGCACATGCACTTATATATATATATATATATATATATATATATATATATATATATATATATATATATATATATATATCATACCCATCATTAGCCGTTACTAGCCCACTGCACAACAAAGGCCGCACACATATCCTTCCAATTGCGTCTGTTTATGGTCTTTCTGTACTAGTCCATACCCAGATATTTTCTTAGTTCGTCAATCCTTCGTCTTCTCTTTCTCCCCCTGCTTCTTTTACAATCTCTAGAGACCCACTCTGTTATTCTTAATGTCCATCTAGTGTCTGTCATTCTCATTATGTCCTGCCAATGTCCATTTCTTTTTCTTACATGTTGTTGGAATATCCTCTACTTTAGTTTGTTCCCGTATCCATGTTACTCTTTTTCTGTCCCCTAAGAGTTATAAATAGCTTGTGTTTAAGGATTTAGTAAGGCTCCAAGTTTCTGATGCCTAAGTTAAAGCTGGTAGGACCATATAATTAAATTCATTTATCTCTAGAGAGTGGGGCATTTTACGTTTCATAATTTATTTTTTTTACCAAACGCTCTCCATCCTATACTTACTCTCTTTTAATTTTGGTCTCGTGTCCTGGAAAAACACTTTCTGTCTGTCCTCATTACATATATTCATTAAAAATCTTTAGAGGCTTGAATATAATTCTTATTTCTTGTCTCTCTGCATTTTCACTGAACATTATCTTAAGTTTTACTCATATTCATTATCAGCCCTACATTTCTGCTATCCCTATTCAAACCTTCTATCATCCAATGTAATTCCTCCCATGATTCACTAAACACAACTAAGTCATCTGCAAATCTTAAGTTGTTGAGATATTCCCCATTAAAACTAATTCCTACATTTTCCCAATCTAAATTCTTAACTTTTCCTTCTAGGCATGCTGTGAATAATTTAGTTTTCCTGTCTAACTCCTTTCTGAATAGTAATTTTCTCGCTATCTTTGTGCAGTTTTAGGAATGCTGTAGGCTACTTCCTATAAAGATATCTTCAAGTGTTTTATCATAAGATTCTTCTATTCCTTGTTTTCTAATTGCTTTTCATTATACATATACAGTATACATACACACATACATATATACATTTATATATATATACATATATATATATATATATATATATATATATATATATATATATATATATATATATATATATATATATATATATACACTTGTATATATATGTATGTATATATATATATATATATATATATATATATATATATATACACTTGTATATATATGTATGTGTATATATATATATATATATATATATATATATATATATATATATATATATATATATATATATATATATATATATATAAACAGTATATGGTCGTTTGTGTAAAAAAGACTGTATATGTACATAAAAATATTCATAAATTATATATACACACATTTATACATATATATATATATATGTATATATCTATATATCTATATATATACATACATATATATACATGTATATATACACACAGGTATATATATATATAATATATATATATATATATATATATATATATATATATATATGTTTGTGTGTGTGTATGTATATAATAACACACACATTTATAAATATAAGTAAGTATATATATATATATATATATATATATATATATATATATATATATATATATATATATGTGTGTGTGGGTGTGTGCGTACATGAGATAAACATTATACATATATCTATATATATATACATATATATATATATATATATATATATATATATATATATATGTATATACATATATATACATATATATATGTATATACATATATATATACATACATATATATATATATATATATATATATATATATATATATATATATATATATATATATATACAGTATATGTCTGTTTGTGTAAAAAATACTGTATATGTACATAAAAATATACATAAATTATATATACACACATATTTATACATATATATGTATATAATATCTATATACATACTATATATATATATATATATATATATATATATATATATATATATATATATATATATACGTGTATATATATACACACGTATATATGTATATTTAAATATGTGTGTATGTATGTAATAACACACTCAAATATAAGTATATATATATATATATATATATATATATATATATATATATCGTGTGTGTATGTGGGTTTTTGTATACGTGTGCGTAGACATGAGTTAAATATTATGTAGGATTTACATGTAATTATAAACAATAATGATATAAGAAATCCAATAAAAATAATGAAATACCTGAGCCGGTGCCAAATGCAACAATAAGAGAAGTAAAGAAAGCATTTTAAAGCAAGAAAAGAGGTAGAGCAGCATGAGAAGATGGTTGAACAACTGATTTAATAATAGATAAGAGATTTCATCATAGTAAAATTCGCTGAACTTCAAATAAAATTTCTGAAAGAATGCTCTATACCTACAGCTTGAAAAAAAACTTAATCATTGTACTAATTCACAAATAAATTGTGACACAAAAGACGGGAAAAAACAAATTTAGCACATGAAATGTTTACAAATTCTTTAATCAACCAAGAAAGTAGGCAGGGTTTATAAGCGAGTAATCCACAATTGACCAGCTAATGGCAAAATCAACAGTGGATTACAAACCACCATGTATGACATCTATAGACAACGAAAAAGCTTTTGATTCTGTCAAGGCTTCAGCAGTAATGAAAGCCCTTCATATACAAGAAATAGATGACTCATGTAAGAACATTTTTATCGTTTAAAGGTCACTCATCAATGGCAGGGGCAAGGGACAGTGACATTGCTCTATCGAGTAGGACAATGGCCTAGAGACTTACCAGATATAAATGATCCGTGTCCAAGGCCCCTCTCCAACCAAGCTAGGACCAAGTAGGGCCAGGCTGATGACTCGGCAGACAGACCTATAGGCTCCCCTAAACACCGCATCTTTAGCTCACAAGGATGGTGGGGTTGCAGCAACCAAAGAAACTAACGAGTTTGAGCGGGACTCGAATCCCAGTTTGGCATTCACCAGTCAGGGACATTACCACATCGATATATATACGAAGAGTACAGTAATCCTAAAACTTCACAACGATAGTGGAAATATTCTCGATTGAGAAAGGAGTTATTCACAACGTTAACATTAATGGAAATTACCTTGACAACTTATGATTTGCAGAAGACAGTTAAATTTAGTGAATCGTGGGAGGAATTGTGAAGGATGATAGAAGATTTGAATAGAGAAAGCAGAAATGAATATAGGTAAAACAAAGATAAAAATTAATAGAGGTAAAACGAAAATAATGTTGCATTAAAATGCAGGGAGACAACAAATAAGGGTTATGAACGAACCTAGTGGTGACGACAGCTACACAAACTCAAAATTACTTTATAAAATTTTATTCTATTGAATATCTTAAATGTTTGATCAATAAGCTTAATATACGTAACCCTTCTTGATATGAAACTTCGTTTTACGGTGACATTCTATTTCTGTGCCACGTAATTCTCTTTCTGCGTCAGGTAATTAAAAAAAAATAAATAAATAAAGCTCGTTAAGACTTGACATTCTCTGTGGGTCGACTTCTTTTTATAGATCATAATAGGATCACATTACAACTGAGAAAAACATTAAAACCCTAAAAGGTGTTACAGAAGTATGGCTTCAGTGAAATGCTCTCGGACTTAGTAACATAAGTGAAGGCTCGAGGGGAGGAAAAAAAAAAAAAAAACATCCAATTACCCTATTGGAAACGTCTATGCCTGGCGTTCTGCTGGACCAGATTCGAAACCCATCAAGCTCGATAGTTTTTTGTAGTGTCTGCAACCTCACCATCCTTGTGAGCTAAGGTCTCACTGCTGAGCTATCAGCAGCCGTTGCCTAGCCCGCCCTATTCCTAGCTAGGGATTTGGGTGCCGATCATATGTATATATGGTTAGTTTCTATGGCATTGTCCTGGTACTGTCCCTTGCCTCTGCGATTCATGGGTGACCTTTAAACAGGAAACCTACTCTACTCCTTAACTATATTTTTCTTTCCTTGCAACTACCCTTACTTACATATGTTAGTGGGCATGGGACAGAAAACACCAGCCTACCTGATCCCAAAGGATAGGTTTAGTGTGTCCGGAGAAGATTAAGTTGTGATGAATAACATCAATAATTAGTTACCCCTCCATAGAATACAGGCGAATTGGCTAACTGTAAAGATTTTATCGTAACATTTTATTTTTCTATTTTCACTCACTGTCTTACCTTATTCCTTCAAAGTTCAGTTCGATGGAATAAGCATCCTAAAGTAATAGAAGTATCACAAAATATTAATAGATTGTCATTGACTTTGATATATATCAGTAAAATTTTCTTAGCTCGTCAACCAATCGTCTTCTCTGCCTTGTATCCAATATAGAAAGATGAGTCGTGTGAAACTTGAAAATGGATTTGTTGGTGACTCTTGAAATGCGGGTTTAGGTTCGAACAGCACTCACTGCTGGATAGACATCCCTAGTAATCACGACTTCTTAACACCAGTGAGCTCAGTATAGGGGTTATAGGTTTCCATTAGTTTGCAAGTTGAGTCATACTCAGCCATTATCCGGCCCTTTTGGTCTTAGTTTTGGGAGATCCTTGCCTTTGCCGCTCACGAACAACCTTAAAACAAGGGTCCATAACAAGAGAAGGTTTAAAAATTAGACTATGTACAGCAAGTGTGTTCCATTTTATTATTATTATCATTATTGTTATTATTATTATTATTAAATGCTAAGCAACAACCCTAGTTGGAAAAGCAGGATGCTATAAGCACAGGGGGCCCAACAGGAAAAATAGCCCAGTGAGGAAAGGAAACAAGGAAAAATAAAATAATTTAAGAATAGTAACAACATTAAAATAAATATTTCCTATATAAACAATAAACTTCAACAAAACAAGAGGAAGATATAGAACAGTGTGCTGAGTGTACCCTCAAGCAAGAGAAATCTGTTAAACTACTGCATATGCATTTCCAGATGGAAACCCACTTTAACTGACCTGTATAAATAAAATTTTACCAAGCGTCGCACTTATTTTTTGTTCATAAGATATCTCTTCGTTTACATTGCAATATCGAATATAAACTTTTAGGCTCTAAGCGTTATTCTGGGCAAAACCTCTAAAAGAAAAAATAGGTTAAGTGAGCTTAAGCAAAAGCATTCACTTTTTGCCCTACTGTATATTGTTTTATCCCCTTCAAATATAAGGAACCGAATTGTTTTCTTGTATCACCTATCGATTCCCGTGTTATTCGTTTGACAAAACTCGTTTATTGGATTCGTTGTTGTTAACGAAAGTAAAAAAGACCATTTTCCCAAAGTTAGAATTTACAGGAGCAAATCCGATTACAACCATTAGGGCAAAGGCTGCATGATGCAAGTAACGAACACTCACAGCGGTTTTGTGAGGCTCGGGGGGGGGGGGGGGGGCCCAAACGTATCCATCATTCAACATGACAGCAATGAAAATTTTCAGAGGTCAAGTTAGAAAAAATAAAAGCAAGGAGGCATTTTATCTTTAAATATAGTATAACAGGTGACCTTGCTTGAATCCTTTAAGTATGTTCATGATGTTACAGAATGAAAAAAAAAAAAAAAACACTAGTATAACAGGTGACCTCGCTTGAATCCTTTAAGTATGTTCATGATCTTACAGAAAGAAAAAAAACACAAGTCATAAATACTTCATAAATGGAACATAAAAACTAGATGAAAGAATATATGCTTGAATGGTTACATGTGGTAGAAATGAGCCTAAAACATTCTAGTAAACACCCTTCCTATGAAGCAACATAATTATAGGATTTAGATGGTCTTAATGGCATTAATTTCCAAAACAAAACTGCACGAAGGAATGGATTAGCGTTAGGTAATCACACGAACCAAATATTCTCGGTATCAAATGAGTAGTAACCAAAAAAATATCTATCTCCCATAGGGAAGAAAAACCCTCGGGAGCTATATCCTCTGCAAATGCTATTAATATTTTTTTCATTATGTAGGCCAAGAATGGAAGAAAGTGCAGATGAGATAATGACAGATTCTGGGAGAAAAAGATCAGTAAACAGTATGTAATTTGGTTAGGATTCTCAAAAAAAAAAAAAAAAAAAAAAAAAAAAAATTGCTGCTTAGATCTTCTAAAAACTGGAGTGATTCTGCGCAGATCCTTCCAAGGGCTGAAGCAATACTACAAAGATCCTTCTAAAGGCCGAAGGGATGATGCACAGATCCTTCTAAGGGCTGAAGGAATGCTGCACAGATCCTTCTAAGGGTTAAAGTAATGTTGTACAGATCCTTCTAAGGACTGAAGGAATGCTGCACAGATCCTTCTAAGGGCCGAAGGGATGCTGCACAGATCCTTTTAAGGGCTTAAGGAATACTGCACAGATCCTTCTAAGGACTGAAGGAATGCAGCACAGATCCTTCTAAGGGCCGAAGGGATGCTGCACATATCCTTTTAGGGGCTGA
>NC_090757.1:25737617-25745117 GCF_036898095.1 Palaemon carinicauda
TATATATATATATATATATATATATATATATATATATATATATATGTGTGTGTATATATATATACATACATATATATGTGAATGTGTGTTTGTGTGTTTATAGTGTATATAGAATATGCAAATACATACATGGATATATATATATATATATATATATATATATATATATATATATATATATATATATATATATATATATATATATATATATACATACATACATACATACATATATATACATACATATATATACATACATACACACACACACACACACACACACACACATATATATATATATATATATATATATATATATATATATATATATATATATATATATATATATATTACATCAAGAAGTTTCTAATAACAAAGATTGTTCCTTAACCTTCAACTTATGAATTGTGGATGAACACCCATTGCAGTAAAATATCCACACGAGTTGCTTTGCTTTTATCTACTATTGTGACTTATCATCTTTCTCAATAGCAAGGCCCTTCCTTTCTGCATGTGGATTCATCTATCCAACCTATTTCAGGCCTTCTCTTCTTATCACGTTCACGTTTACACCTAATAATACACTGACCTATCCTTTTCCCCTACGTTACCCTTTTTACTGCATTTTTAAGCATATCTATATTTCTCATCCTACCAGTTCTTTTTAAACTCCTTAGTACTACACAAAAACATGCATTTCAACAGCTTCAACCTATTTGCTTTCATTCTTATTCCGGACAGCATTATTTCTTCGGGTTCTCTACAAGTATTCTGTGAGGTTCTTGACATTCCTGTATTTTTATTACAAGTCTTGCGCCCAACTAGAGCGACCTATTTATCAGGTAAATAATTCACTTTCAAAGAATACAGAAAATCCAATATTTTTTTACTTTTACAAAATTTTCCCTAAAAATCGATCCCTGGACCTATTGCTATTTAATATTAAAGCAAGCACCATTGACATAAATCTGTATTGGAGTGGTTCTTGGAACTAGGAATCTCATTCCAAAATCCATTGTTTCTAAATGGAAAGTAAACACAATCTAGAGTATATAGCAGATACATTCGATATTAATAGTATTTAATTATTTAAATAAGGCAATGAACTAAAAAGTTTTATATGATGCGTTAACGTTAAAACAATACATTATTGCTTTATTTCAGTTTCATCCACTGTCAAAACAATAAATATAACGGCATGATTTTTATGACAATGGGATCTACTATTATAGTCCACCTACAATGGGTAAAAGCTCACCGATGATTTCGGATGATGCCACATTTCCTATCCCGAAGCTCACTCCTTAATCCAAGGAAGGTAATATAGGGGAAGCTGGGACAACGCTGCATACACCAGATTATCCCCCTATTGTATTGAATGAGATAAAAGTGGGTGAGAACAAATGACAACAGCTTTATTTCCCTTCAAGTCCCAACTCTGAAGTTGTACTATAGTAGTGATCACCAGTTGGTTATAAATTTTCCTGCAAAAGTTAATTTTTCACCATTCTTCTGTTTTGAGGACTTTTGTCTGAATTCTTACTCTCTTTTTCTTACCATTTTATGGGTATTCTTGCCCCTGTACTATGCACTGACTTATTGATCATTTGTTCCTCTTCTCTTCAATTACTTACCGGAAACCAATAGCAATTGTATTTTAGATTGCAGCAGTTATCTTTGTTCTTGTTGCTGTTATTAATGTTATCATTACCATGAATAATAATAATAATAATAATAATAATAATAATAATAATAATAATAATGAAAATATAAATAATAATAATAATAATGATGACGTCTTCCCCACTTTCTCCATATGAAAGAGACAAAATAAACAAGTCTTCCAAAACTAAAATATCAGCGAATAGGTATTCAAGTTGATCATTTGGCCGGTTTTGACAACTCCGCAGAACTTCCATGCCTCTTACAAAGTCAATTTCCACCCACGAAAGTCACAATAGACTTTATCGAGAAGAAATAACCTATTGGACTGGAAGAGAGTGCAGGCTTTGAAGGCCCAGGAACCCTTGTGCGTTTGTATGTGCGTGTGTGTCAACAACAAACACGAACTCTCATCCATACACCCCTGCCTCAACTAATACTCCCCCAGGCTCAGACCTGGAACTTTCCAGGGCTTGTGTGAACAAAAGGCATTGGGTAACTCACTCGAATATGGAACCGAAATCCAGATGTTGACATAAATACCCAACATTCTATGAAGGACCGCCAAACATGCTTCCGGGCAACCTAAAATAGATCTCTCTCTCTCTCTCTCTCTCTCTCTCTCTCTCTCTCTCTCTCTCTCTCTCTCTCTCTCTCTCTCTCTTTGGGGGGAGTCCCTACTCTAAACCAATCAATGTGTAAAGCAATCACGTATGCACCTACCAGCACATTCAACGACTCGACGCGTGAGGTTTCCATTCCGTTCAACTGAAATTCCAAAGAAAAAAAAAATTGCCAGAACCAGCTGCTGTGATTCACTGGGGAATGTTAACAAGAGCTTTATCAGACACGTTAATTTACCCGTTTTTTTTTCCCGGTCGGTTGATTGGATGATTGCTCAAAAATTCGTTTCATTGTCGTTCTATTACTCATATCCATTGGCATTTAATTACCATTATTTCTTTGCTATCTATAGGTTGTCAAGTTTGCCATAAATCACTTTGATAATGCAGTTTTTCCAGTACAGTGAGAAGGGGCCTTATAGATAGTTAGTAAACAGCGTTTCAGAACAATGTAATCAGGAATTGAAAAATTGTGATTAAAATTTTAAAAGCGTCTTATGAATGGCAGAGGCAAGGAACAGTGACGTTGCACTATCAAGCAGGACAATGCCCTAGAGATTAGCCACATATATATATATATATATATATATATATATATATATATATATATATATATATATATATATATATATATATATATACATACATATATATATATATATATATATATATATATATATATATATATATATATATATATATATATATATATATATATATATGATCAGTGCCCAGGCCTACTCTCCACCCAAGCTAGCATCAAGGAGGTCCAGGGAATGGCTGTTGATGACTCAGCAGTAGACCTTTAGGCTCCTCCAAAGACCCCCGTCCTTAGTACACAAGGATGGTGAGGCTGCAGCAACCAAAGTAACTAACGGGTTTGAGCGGGACTTGATCCCTAGTCAGGGACGTTACCACATCGGCCAATATAAAAAACCAACAGAACTGGTGAAAATGGGAGCAGGACCTGACTAATGAAAGCTGAAGTTAAGAAATCATTAGCACTCGCCGCCGACAAATGATGATAAGAAAATATTCCATTTTTAACGAATGCTCAGAACGAGTCGTTATCGGCATAATCACCAGGTTTCATAGGCAGAAAATTCTATGCAAAACATACATTTCAAAGATGGGAAGTAAAGCAACGTACACACATAGATGTACTATATAATATCATCATTATAACATTAATCAGAAACTTAATTTCTAAACAATGATAAAGATTTCTCTATTACTTTATACTTTTTAACCATTACCACAATAAACCTTAAATTGGCAGTAACATAAATAAAAAATTCAACCAATAAAAGTGGATTTAAAAAAAAATTACCATACCAATTCCATGGATTCAATGCTAGCAATGATAATTGTATTCGAAACATGTAATTGAATAGAGAAGTTAAGCCGACATTGTGGCTTTTAAATACATGTGTTTATATATGCCTGTGTGTGTTGTGTTCAATAAAAAGAAAATATGGAAAATCAAAGCACTGGCAAAAATGTTAGCCGAGTTTTGAGATAGTTTGATCATGTGGAAAGAATGGAAAATGATATTCTAAAGCAAAGTACCTTTAATTCAGATGCCTCAAGAAGAAGAAGAGAGCAATTAGAAAATGCTGGATAGATGACAAGAGAGAAGGATCGAAATTGCATGGAGGCAAAAAGAGTGCATGCAACATAGAGGTGAAGGGGCAGTATGGTTAAGGTGGTTGGCATCGTTGATCATAAGCCTATTTTGTTGTTGAAGTTTACTTAAGAGGAGATTCATGCACGAATTTTACAGATAAGTTATGAATGTTATTTTGCATGGAGCAATTCCACCTTGTCAAGTTCAATGGCTTTATTATGATATATATACATATATATATATATATATATATATATATATATATATATATATATATATATATATATATATATATATATATTTATATCTATATATATTTATATATATACATATGATACCCAGCAAGTTTATAGGAATGCCAAGTGTCCTAAATACTAATCATTACACATGTAATATTGCAACAGAATATTAATATAATTATTAACTATTAACATTACGAATGTTTGGTGATGACTGGTAGTAATGCAAGCTAATAACAGAAGAATTAACTCTCTCCTTGGTGACGGATGTGGTAACGTCCCTGACTAGTGAACGCCAGACTGGGGTTCGAGTCCGGCTAAAGCTCGTTAGTTTCTTTGGTCGCTGTAATCTCACCATCCTTGTGAGCTACGGATGGGGGTTTTAAGGGAGCGTATAGGTCCATCTGCTGAGTCATCAACAGCCACTGTCTGGCCGTCCTTGGTGCTAAATCGGGTGGAAAGGGGGCTCGGGCGCTGATTATATATATATATACATATATATATATATATATATATATATATATATATATATATATATATATATATATATATATATATATATATATATATATATATCATATTTTATATATATTTATATATAATATATATAAAATATATATATATATATATATATATATATATATATATATATATATATATATATATATATATATATATATATATATGTATATATATATATGGTCAGTCTCTAGGGCATTGTCCTGACATCCATGAGCGACCTTTAAACCTTAAAACTGCGACATCGTGGTGAAACTCGATCGCCTTGTGAGTTCCATTATAGGGCGCCTTTTAATGGAAACGGAAGACGAAGCCTGTGTTGACACAGCACACCACTCTTCTGTTGGTTCGGTTGAGACGAAGGACGAAAAGTCATTAATCTATTAAGCCAGTCCACAAAAATAGGAAAAGAAAAAAGAATGGGTTGAAAAAAAACGGGGGGGGGGTCTCTTTCATGAGGATTCCTTGAACTTTGTTTGCAGTTCCATTTCTCGTGATTTCTCTATTCCGAGTGAGCTGGAAACCGATATGAAAAATCGGATCAAGTCTTTGAAGATATCATTATGAATATTACTAATTCTACACACGGATCACTAGGTTTTCCGCATCATCAAAATTATATCATTCCTCTAAATGTATGAAATACGATTCCCACAGCATCATTACAAAAAAAAATCATTGAACTTCAGAGGTACAAAATGAGAAAGGAAAGAAAAAAAAAAAACATTCGCATCTGGAAATGCGATTCTCCGCCATTTTCCGAACAAACTGTCACCAAAAGGTCGCTTTATTTAGAGAAGCACACTCACCTGATCGTTCCCGGAAAGATGGGATATTTTGCAAACCTTCCCCAAAAACCCACAGCCTGGAATCCAACCTCCCAGCTCCCCCTCCCCCTTCCCTATCCCCACACTCCTCTGGCACCATCCCGGAGTTTCCCCTTCGACAAAGGGACATCTTAGGTGGGTTCAAAAGGAGGGATCAAAGTGGATAAAGGAGTATTCTGGAGCCTTTGAGAACCGCCATGTCAATACGTTTTACGACATCCATGACACCAAGTCCCGGCCCCTTGAAAGAAATTCAGGCGTCTATATTTGGCCTGTGGATGACACGCGAAAGCTGCAATACAAAGGGCTGGGGGAAATTTGGAAAAAAAAGAAATACGATAAGACGTAGGCGTGTAAAAAAAAATGGTCCACCAAAAAGCATTATCTGAAATGGTAGAAAAAAACGATAATATTGGGAAATATTCACATTTTATTCTAAGTATAAATAGAATAGATATGAGAACAAAGCTCCCAGAGGAATATTGGGAGTAAAATGGCAGGACAGGATTAGAAATGAAACTATAAGAGATTACTTGAGTACCATATGGAGATGATATCATGGTGAGGGGTAGATGGAGATGGTTTGGACATGCTCTTTACACTCCCCAAGAGAGATTAGCACACCAAGATTAGCTCCACAAGGCACTAGAAGAATTGGAAGACTTAGGCATATATGGCTGAGGACTATGAAGCGTGAGGTAGAAGATGAGGAATTGAGAAGCATTGATTTAAGAGCTCATGATAGAGACGACTGCCGAAATCTATCCGGGGCCCTTTGGGTCCATAGGCGTAGGGGGAGATATTGATGATGATGATGATTAAAAGATTTAGTTAAAACAACTGGTTAAGTTTATTACAACCGCATTAAATAAATGTAACTTTAGAAGTGAACAACTGGCAGGCAGTAAGCATTCACATAATGTGATTCAAATAGCCTATGAAAAAATTACGGTATTTTAACTTTCGTAGCTGTCACGTCTCGGAACACAGAAAAATATTAAACGACGTTTCTAAATAATTCTGCAAGCTAAGAGGCAATATTAATACATGCTAGATAATGATGTTTCCTAAAAACAACTTAAAATCTGGCACTGTGGCCAAATTCTCATGTACCATTGAGATACAGTGACCATGAAAACTAAGTTGATAATCACTTTTAAAAATAACTGTAGTGTAAAATCTAGGGTAATGATTGCTAAGCTGCGAGGATATTAATGGAGATTTAATTCTTAGTTTTATATCAATTACCAGTTTACATTTTTCTATAATATAACAAAATATATTAGTAAGCCTTTCTACTAGAAATATATTTTATTAATCGTAGTTTTCAGAGTTCATCTACGTTATTATCAAGAAATTCGTCCGAAAATTTGACAGAAACGTCTCTGATTTATGAGAATTACTATTCAGACCTTAGGGCAAATATGAAAAAGATCAAAATGGCTTTGGAAAATACAATATCCCAATAACCTTGATTAAGAGGACTATTTTCAAGATCATAACAAAAGCAGTGCAAGATCAAAACTGTTTCGTTCATAGTCTAGTAAAAGACCTTGATTAAAGTTCTAGGTAAGGGAACCTTAATCTAAGACGAAGGAAGTTATGACCGCTTGACGTTTAATTTACTTTCAAAACAACCCGGACCTCGATCCAGGGAAAGATAATAAAGCCCTAGATTCGCAAGAAAAATACTGAACTGCATAAGACCTTAATCTAAGTTTAGTCAGTCCAACAAAATCCAATGTCAAGATAACTTCAAACAATAAAAATATGTCAAAACCTCGATTACATTACACAAACCATATTGCAAATATTATTCTTGATATATTCCGTTTCAATCATGACACAAGAATAAACAAAAGTTATCAATGCAGCAAATGTTTTCGTTTTAAACAGACTGACGTATAGTATCTAGTTTTACACTTTTACTGATCTAAGATATTTTGAATTATCTATTCATTACTTCTAATAAAGTTCATTTATTTCCTTATTTCTCTTCCTCA
>NC_090757.1:25750117-25760482 GCF_036898095.1 Palaemon carinicauda
TTTTTTTTTTTTTTAAAGAACATTACGCCATAAGTACTATGCCAATATCAACGAAACTTGGTAGACATGTACAGTATGACCCAGTATATATATATATATATATATATATATATATATATATATATATATATATATATATATATATATATATATGTATAAACATATATACATATATATATATATATATATATATATATATATATATATATATGTATAAACATATATACATATATATATATATATATATATATATATATATATATATGTGTGTGTGTGTGTGTCTGTGTGTGTGTGTGTGTGTGTTTGTATGAATTCTAGCTAATGAGGAGAAACTGCACAAACTAGCAAAATCGTTACAAGAGGAATAGGTTGAGAGAAAATGCAAGCAAGACTAGAGTTACGATTGTAAACGGAAACCAGATAGATGGAACAAGGAATGTTGCAATGGATGGTACATAAATGTTTATGTTACTGACTAGTATATACAGATGGTGGTAACCTGAGACTGGTGATGTATGATGGGTACCAGTATGTTTGTGTGCGTGCGCGCGTGTAAAAAAGGCTGGGAAGAGACTCAAATTGTTTTGGAATATATTAATATATTTTTGACTAAGTTTTCTTCCAGGGGGTGAAATCTAGATTGTATATGTGACGTGAGAAGAAAATGAAATGATGACTAATAGGGAATTGTGAGAAGGTTTATCAATGGCAAAAGAATGGATCATAATTTTTTTTAGACAGTTTATAAAGAATGGATAACGGTTTATTGGAGGAAGGAGAACACAAAAGAACCTAAATAAATGAAGCAGAAGACGTAATGTAAAGTTAAGGGCCTAATAATCAGGAATCGTAAGTTTTAAACCAAAAAATCAACAAATGACACATTGGACGTTAGGGGGTTCAATTGTCTGTTGGTGAACCATGTGCATGTCTTAAGGAAATTATTCTTTGGTAGCCTCATAGCAACGTCCCGGCCTGACAATCTGTTGGATGAAACTTCAAGACCCACTCAAGCTTTAAAACTTCTAGAAGCATCTGATACCTCACCATCCTAAATAGCTAGGGATGGTGATTTTGGAAGAGCCAATGCGCGGTGGTGAAGGTGGGAGACTTTCATCTGATCTGTCACAACAAACCTACCTAGTGTGGGTGACTTTGACAAGTACAGCTTTGCTGATCATAACGACACTCAAGCCCTTTCACAACGTTAAGATATATATGTGTATATGTGTTGCCGTATCAGCTGATAACAACGAAAAAACTCTAAAATCAATAATAATAAGTCAACCATAAGCGTTTTTCTTATTACGCTACGGAATATATTTTTATCATTAATTTTTCAGAGCAATACTGAGCAACAATTATCACTATATTATTAATATTAATACGTTAATATTTACTATTATTATTATTATTATTATTATTATTATTATTATTATTATTATTATTGCTCCTCCCTGTGCCAACAAATGTTTTCGAAATTGGACGAGTTTCATTCTATAAAACGTGTAAAGAAAATACCTAGTAGATAAACAGGAAAAGTTACGGTTCAATTAATGAACACAAATCTCACAATTCTTCTTCTTTAGTTTCTCTCGGCCTTTAACTGCATCAATTCAGTGATGATATTGAACGAGCACGAATGTTTCATGTGAATGTATTTATATACGCGTCCGTTCGCATGTTACATGTTACATGTAAATTTATGCTTATGCGTGTACTTTTCAATGTGCATTTCGTTATCCTTTAGTAACGACATAGCAATGAATAAGGGAAGGGCATTCAACAGTTTGCAATAAACACTGGTGTTAATATCCAAAACCGTTGTATGTGCAAAATTTACATATTCAGAGAAGTGAAGGCTGGAATATCTGGTTCCTCGAATTCGGCAACTCTACAGCCGCCCCCCCCCCCTTCCACCGGAAAAAAGAAGAGAGAGAGAGAGAGAGAGAGAGAGAGAGAGAGAGAGAGAGAGAGAGAGAGAGAGAGAGAGAGAGAGAGAGAGAGAGAGTACCCAGAAACTCTGAACTATGTCTGTTTGCCTCGAAAGCGGGTGAAGACTTTAGGAGCTTCTCAAAATAAATGTATATATTGTTAGTTACCGGCAATAATGATAATAATAATAATAATCATAATAATAAAAATTATAAAAATAATAATAACAACAACAATAATAATAATAATAATAATAATAATAATAATAATAATAATAATATCATTAATAACAACAACAACAACAACAACAACAACAATAATAATAATAATAATAATTATAATAATAATAATGACTCGATGACATGCAAACTACTGACGCAACTTCACGTACTTTAAGGGAAATTCACCAATATCTCGATCAAATTGTAATTCTTAATTCTTTCATTTTAAATGTTGTTTAATATTATCAAAACTCAAGAGGGTTTTTCTGAGTTATTGTCATTATCAAGAATCAGATATCTGCCTAAAAGTCCATCTGCCCTTGCAAATATATATATATATATATATATATATATATATATATATATATATATATATATATATATATATATATATATAATGGTCCAGTAGTTTACAAAAAAAAATTATGAATCGTCGTTTTCTTAAAAAGGGTTTTAAAAAGTGCACCAAATTAGCAAGATACTTTTATATATATATATATATATATATATATATATATATATATATATATATATATATATATATATATATATATATCATTGAAGTCTTAGAACGTGCCTCGCTGACCAGCGTGGAGGCCACCATCATCCACTACCGCCTCCGCTGGATAGGACACGTGCATAGGATGGATCCATCTAGGCTCCCAAAGAAAATATTCTACGGAGAACTGACCCAGGGCACCAGACCACGAGGAGCCCCGAAAATGCGCTATAAAGATCAACTAAAGCGCACCCTGGCTCTAGCTGACATAGATCCTTCCTCATGGGAAGAAACAGCCAGGGACAGGAAAACCTGGAGGAGTACAGTACACCATGGCACCGTGGATTTCGAGGAGAGGAGGAGACAAAATGAGGAGGCTAGGAGGAGAAGAAGGAGAGAGCGATTAGAACAGCCCCGCCCACCACCTACCCTCCCCTGTGAACACTGTCCGCGACTCTTCCACCACAGACTAGGACTTGACAGCCACATCAGGCATAAGCACCCACCCCACAGATAGGAGGCTGATGGCTAACGACAGAACCCAATACTCGGACACGAGTGGGCGCAGACGACGACGATCATATATACAAATACGTAAATCTAACTATATACCAAGGCCCTTTCCCCAATTTTGGGGGGTAGCGGACATCAAACAAATGAAAAAAGGGGGACCTTCCCTCACTTCGCTCCTCCCAGCCTGACGAGGGACTCAACCGAGTTCGGCTGGTACTGCTAGAGTACCACAGCCCACCCTCCCCCATTATCCACCACAGATGAAGCTTCATAACGCTGAATACTGCTGCTACCTTCGCAGTCATCCAAGGTGATCGGAGGAAGCAGCAGGGCCTACCAGAACTGCATCACAATTGCTCGCCATTCATTCTTATTTCTAGCACGCTCTCTTGCCTCTCTCACATCTATCCTCCTATCACCCACATTTTCTTCACTCCATCCATCCACCCAAACCTTGGCCTTCCTCTTGTACTTCTCCCATCAACTCTTGCATTCATCACCTTTGTTAGCAGACAGCCATTTTCCATTCTCTCAACATGGCCAAACCACCTCAACACATTCATACCCACTCTAGCTACTAAATTATTTCTTACATCCGTTCTCACTCTCACTACTTCGTTCCTAACCCTATCTACTCGAGATACATCAGCCATACTCCTCAGACACTTCACCTTATACACATTCAATTTCTGTCAATCCGTCACTTTCATTCCTCACAACTCCGATCCATACATCACAGTTGGTACAATCACTTTCTCATACAGAATTCTCTTTACATTCATGCCTAACCCTCTATTCTTTACCACTCCCTTCACTCTCTCATTCTCATCTCCCATCTCCCACCTCAACACCTGCAACACCAATAATATCTGCTTCCCTATTATCCTCAACATTCAGTAAACTTTAAAAATATTCCGCCCACCTTTTCCTTGCCCCCTCTCCTTTTAAACAACTTTCCAATTCCATCTTTCACTGTCTCTTCAATTCTCGAACCAGTGTTCCTTACTCCCTTCACTTCTTTCCAAAACTTCTTATTCTCTTCATGTGAACGACCCAATCCCTGACCCCCACCTCAGGTCAGCCACTCTCTTTGCCTCAGTTACCTTGCGCTTTACTTCCACCTGTTTCTCTCTATATCTTTCATTCTTCTCTACACTATTACTGTGCAGCCATTCTTCAAATGCCATCTTTTTCTCTTCCACTTTTACCTTCTCTTCTTCATTCCACCATTCACTACCCTTCCTCTTGCTGCCTCCAACAATCTTGCCACACGCATCACTTGCAATCCCAAGAAAACTTTTTTTACTAACTTCCACTCCTCCTCTTAATTACCAGTTTATCTCACTTTCACTCTGTCATATGCCATTTTCAACCTTTCTTGATATTCACTTTTTACCTCAAGTTTTATTACCTTTTAACCCTCACTAGTTACATTTTACATCCCCCCATTCTATTCCCAAACTCCTTTGCTACAACTAACTTTCCTTCCACCAAAAAATTATCAAACATACCGTTATCCATACTCCTAAATACGTGCACGTCTTTCAATCTTCCACTCATTCCTCTAGTTATCAACACATAATCCATTAAAGCCCTTTCTACCACTCTTCCATTTGCCAATCTTACCCATGTACAGTATACGTGTTTTTATCTTTCTTTTTGAAAAAGCTAGAACTCATCACCATCTCTATCTCAACACACATATCTACTGGTCTCTCACCACTCTCATTTCACCTAGTATGCCATACTTCCAATAACACCTTCTACCTTTCCAGCGCCCACTCTAGCATTTAAGTTACCCATGAAAACTACATAATTCCTTCTACCAAGTACATAATTCCTTCTACCAATTCCTCCTACACACCTAGTTAATTCATTCCAGAACTCATTCCGCTCTTCTTCACTTTTCTCACAACCTGGACCATACAGACTAAGAAAAGCTAAGCTTCCCTACCCAACCTAACCCTTACCCACATTAACCTAGATGATATCTCCTCCCATTCCACTACTTTATCTGTCATCCATTCACTCAGCAATAAAGCCACACAATCTCTTACTCTTCCGCTTTCAATCCCAGACACTCTACCAGTCACTTCAAGAAACATCGTTTCACCCTTCCCTTTTATCTTTGTGTCACACAAAGCCAATATATCCATCCTTCTATTCCTAAACATTCTTCCTATCTCCATCTTTTACTCTTTATCGTACTACATCGACACACATTCAGACACCCCAAAACTAGAGTGCAGGAGGCAGTCACTCTCCCCCCAGCTCCACCTCTTCGATGTCTCACAGGAGTATATAATACAGGATAGGGGGTTCCCAGCCCCCTCGTCCTGTTCCCTTTGGTCGCCTTTTACAAAACGCAGGGATACATTGGCACTATTCTAATTGTCGTTTTAATATATATATATATACATATATATATATATATATATATATATATATATATATATATATATATATATATATATATATATATATATATATATATATATATATATATATATATATATATATATATATATATATATATATCAATACAAATATATTATATATATACATATACATTATATATATATATATATATATATATATATATATATATATATATATATATATATAAACATCTTACAATCATATATAGATTTTAGTCAAGACATTTTAAGATGGTCTAAAAACGACGGAACATTTTCACCCAAGTCCTTTTCGGACGCAGAAAGCAGACAGAAGGTTACTGAGAAACGAAGTCGAGGAAATCGATCAGAAATCCCTTTCGAGAACCTAACCAATATCCGAGATTTTTCCCAGAATAAAACTAAGAACATCCACCTCGAGGTCAGATATAGGCTTGCAAAAGGAAAAAAAAAAGTTCAGGTAACATTTTTAGAAGCAGGGAACATTGGAATATGAGGTTGAGGATCCTTACAACGTGTAAAAAATTCCAGCGATTGTTGTGTAAAGAATTCTTTCAAGTGGAAAATAGGATATCTTTATTGTGTAAGAAATACTTCAAAGTAGAGGATATGATATATTAATTGTGTATGGTATACTTTAAAGTAGAGAATAGGATATATTCATTGTGTATGGAATACTTTCAAGTACAGAAGAGGATATTTCCAATGTGTATGGAATACATTTAAGTAGAGAATATATTTTCATTGTGTATAGAATACTTTCAAGTAAAGAATCGGATATTTTCATTGTATATAGAATAGTTTTAAGTAGAGGATAGATCCATATTCATTATGTATTGAATACTTTTAAGTAGAGAATATGATTTTTTCATTGTATATGGAATACTTCTAAGTAGAGAATAGGATATTTTCCTTGTGTATGGAATACTTTTAAGCAGAGAATGGCATACTTTCAAGTAGAGGCTAGGATATTTTCATTGTGTATGGAATACTTTTAAGAAGAGCAAAGGATATATTCATTGTGTATGGAATATTTATAAGTGGAAGATAGGATATATTCATTGAGTATGGAATACTTTTAAGTAGAGAATAAGATATATTCATTGTGTATGAAATACTTTTAAGTAGAGAATAAGATATTTTCATTGTGTATGGAATACTTCTCAGTAGAGGATAGGATGTATTCATTGTGTATAGAATACTTTTAAGTAGAGAATAGGATATTTCATTGTGAATGAAATAACTTTAAGTAAAGAAAATTATATTTTCATTATGTATGGAATACTTTTATGTATAGAATACGATATTTTCAAAGCTAAAAAAAAAAAGGACGTCAAATCCACCCCATCAGATCAGTTCGACTCAAAATAGGCCATCGTCTCAAAAAACATTGAGAATAATAAAATAAAATGCAGAGAGAAGGGAGATTGAAACATCTCCCTTTAAAGATGACCAATGAAAAGGTGAAAAAAAAAACAGCAGAGAGAGGAGTATATAGAAGAGGGATAAATGATAATGGTAATGATTCTGATTTGTAAGAATGAGTAAGGAAGAGAGTGTGGGCGCCAGTGTGTTCATTCCTAAGGCCACGTCCAACTAAATGTAAATTCCACATCTGCAATCATGGCCCGACTGTAGACCCCAGAGGATCATTATGTTCTAACGTATTCTAAGCTAGTGTGTGTGTATGTATGTATGTATGTATGTATGTATGTATATATATATATATATATATATATATATATATATATATAATATATATATATATATATATATATATATATATATATATATATATATATATATATATATATATATGTGTATATACATATATATATTATATGATGGTCTCGATTCTGGGAACCAAAAATACAATCTATATATATATATATATATATATATATATATATATATATATATATATCATAACTGGCAAGCTATACAATCTCTAGAGTTCCCAACTCATCTGTTTGCTTCTACATTAAATCTGTTACACTTGAAAATATTAACACTCGAGCTCTAAGACGGTTATATAACTCCCAGAAAGCAATATACAAAACACTGAATATCCAAAGTTCTCTTAAGTACACTCAAAACAATACAGGGTAATTACTAGTACGATCTATTTAAAACCACCTGTTTCTTCGATTCTTCAGCAGGATACGAGCGAGTATGAAATAAACACTGATGATTGAAATAATACACTCTTTACAAAAATAAATATATTCTATATAAATTACAACACTTATGAAAGAATTTACATAAAAACGAAAAATAAATCACTAGAAATATCAAGTCTGACTAAAACTTACATTAAGAAAAAGAAATAATACTAATGTAAATTATACAATCACTTGTTTCACTTGAAATTAGATTTTACACACTATTTAATTACTCTTAACACTCAATGAATATAGTTAACTGGATAATGATACGAATACCTTTCACGTTACTACAGGGCCAGTTACAAAAATCAAGAGTATTTTAATAAATACTCACTATGTCTCCAGAAACCCGTCACACCAAAACTTTGAGATTTCACTGAACACTTTTAAAACAATACACTTAGAGATGTGTGAGAGAGAGAGCGGGAGATGGTTATGACTTAAGGCTGGAATTCTCTATCTGATCTATGCATCCCTGGGGTCACTATATATGTATAAAACTTACCTACTACCAGAAATTTCTAAATAAATCTGGAAGCGTGGGGGCTTGGCCTAAAGGCGTCAGAGTTATCAACTATTACGTATCGAACAAGAGAACCAACCCCGTTGACAGCAACTCTCTCAGCCAGCTCCGCCCACCCACTATTCTCGGGAATGAAAAAAAAAAGATACAACCTTACACTAGGATTTTCGGGAACCTTCCAAAACATGAATCCAAATATAAGAATTGCGTATTTTCTTTCAAACATGACCCAATACCTCAAAAAACTATGTAAAACATTTACATAAGCCCTTGTTCACATCTCTCATGGATCATATAACACTCTCAAACACTTTACATAAGACTTCGTAACAATAATACGTGAAATAAAAAGTTAATTCTTAAAAATAACGTAAATTTACATATACTTACTTGAATAAAGAATACAACGAAATTAACGACGAAAGTCTAACATAATTTACATGACCTTATACCTACACGAGAGGAACTCATCTTAAGAGCTGGTTATTTGCCTTTGCAATGCACATATGAAGACATGAATAAAATACATGAATAAACTACTGTATTTATTCAACACTAGACCAGCTTCGTAAGAATATATATATATATATATATATATATATATATATATAATACATATATATATATATATATATATATATATATATATATATATATATATATAAATATATGTGTGTGTATTCAACAACTGACCATATCAATATAAATATCTTAATGGAAAAATCATGTATATAACAAACAATTATGTATGGCATTTATAAACTATGAGAAAGCTCTTGATTCTGTAAAAATCTTAGTAGTAATGAAAATACTTCAAAAACAGGGATACCTATATGATATCTATACAGGTAGTACAGCCATCCTAACTATATACATAAGTAATGAGAAAATTCCCACTAAGAAAGGAGTTGGACAGGGAGACCCTCTCTCTCCTAAACCCTTCACAGCATAACCATTTTTTTTTTTTTTTTTAAGAATTTTAATTGGTAAAATGTATGAATTAATATTAATGGGCAGTACCTTAAAAACTTAAAATTATAGATAGCTTAGTTCATTGAATCGGGGAAGGAATTATAAAAGATTATTGAAGATTTGAGGAGAAAAAGCAGAAATATAGGACTGAAGATGAATATGAGTAAATCTAAGATAATGATCAATGAACATGCAGAGAGACAACAGATAAGAGTTATTGACGAACCTCTATAGATTGTTAATTAATATACGTACTTAGAATGGAGAGTGTTTCCATAAGACAATAGAACAAAATTAAAACGAGGATAAGCATAGGATGGAGAGAATTTGGTAACACAAAATGAATAATAAAAAGCAAAATGCCTCTTTTTCTAAAAAGAAAAGTACTTAATGAGATGGTCGTACCAGTATTAACTTACACATCAGAAACTATGAGCCTTACTAAAGCCTCAGAACATAAACTATTTACAACTCAAAGAGCTATGGTGAGGATAATAATGGGAATAACAATAAGAGATAGAAAAAGAGCAACATGAATACGAGAGCATTCTGAAGTAGAAGATATTCTAACATGTAAGAAAACGATATGGACATCGGCAGGACATATAATGAGAATGACAAACAATAGCTGGCCATTAAGAATAACAGAATGGGTCCTTTGAGATTATAAAAGAAGCAGGGGGATGGAAGAGAAAAACAAAGGATTGACGAACTGAGAAAGTTTACGGGTGTTAGCTGGGACAGAAATACCATAAACAGACACAAGTGGAAGGACGTCTAAGGTCTTTATTTTCCAGTTGACTAGTAACACTGATAATGATGATGATAACGATATATATATATATATATATATATATATATATAATATATATATATATATATATATATATATATATATATATATATATATATATATATATATATATATATATATATATATATATATATATATATATATATATATATATATAAATTTATATATATATACACATATATATATATATATATATATATAGATAGATATATACATATATATATATATATATATAGATAGATATATATATACATATATATATATATCTATATCTATCTATATATATATATATATATATATACAGTA
>NC_090757.1:25760982-25778482 GCF_036898095.1 Palaemon carinicauda
CATGGCAATTGGTTTACAGAGTTTTAATAAGGTGCTGCCCCAGTACAGAAGCAAAGATATTTATGCTTGTTTGAGGTGTGCTTAGATTGCCAATGAAATGTTGACTTTATTTTTCTTCCTTTTGTCATTATTATTATTATTATTATTATTATTATTATTATTATTAGTATTATTATTATTATTATTATTATTATTATTATTATTATTATTATTATTCTTTATTATAATTTTTGTTATTATTATTATTATTATTATTATTATTATTATTGTAATTATTATAATTAAATAAGAGGTGGCCCTTGTTTGAATCGTTGCGATATACAGTAGTACTTGCAAAATGTACGGTGATGGCTCATTCCAGGGACCATTGCCTTTCTGAAGAAATTACTTTTTTTTTATTTTATTTTCTCTTTTATTATTAATACTAATTTTAGGTTGTCGTGTTGAGATGCAACTTTCCTTGATTTTTCTAGCACCTTAGTTGTTGGAGAAGTTATTATGGTCTGAACCAATGTTATTTTACTATTTTTTTTTTTACCTTTAGAAAGAAGGGTCTGTTGTTGTTCAGTTTTTAATTTGTCAAGGTACAATTTGTCATCTAGTTTCATTGATGAAATACCTGTTTGTGATTAAACTTGCCATCTCAACCATCTTTTATATTACCGTACTTTTTAACTATGTAAGTACGACCAGTGTTGTGTTTTATGCATATATTTTCATGCATAAGGTGAAATAAATGTAAATTTTGTATATCTTTACTAGCAGTATTCATGTATTTAATGGCGTTCTTGTTTTTGTGCTGACCCGAATATTTGATTTTCAGACATTCGAACCTATGATGAATCACATCCCATAGAAAATTTTATGTTGTTCCATGTTAGAATGCAACGGATTTTTTCATTTCTTCACTTGGTGTTATTAACCCTCCGGTAACGGTATTTGAAATATTTCAATCAATATGACTATCACTGTCATGCCAATATCTGTTCTTTTTGTACTATTCAAATGATTATTCCTTCATTATCTCATGACTATTCTAAGTCTATTATACTAGTTGTCAGTTGAATTAATAGAATTATACTGGGAGTTTGAGAACTTTTACCGGAAAATATCTCTCTCTCTCTCTCTCTCTCTCTCTCTCTCTCTCTCTCTGTCACACACATCAATGAATAGTTGTGGTATTTGTTTCTATTTAGAAGTAGGTTTCTGTAATAATGTTTATCCTCTTAATTTTGAACATTTTACCTTTCATAAATATATTGCTTGTGAATAAATGTTTTGGTGTTTTTTTGTTTAAAATAACTGTACCTTTTAAATGTCTCATTAAATTCCCTATTATCATTTTATTATTTCCTCAGGTGTTGGAATAAACGTTGATAGTTTTAAGTTCTGGGAATCTCTCTCTCTCTCTCTCTCTCTCTCTCTCTCTCTCTCTCGTAGAATTACTATTAACATCGGTATTTTTGGAGACAGCTGTCCAAATATGATATTATGTAATCTATTTTTCACAACTTTTTCCATTCTTCTCTCGACACACCTGTATTTTGAAAAAAAAATTATATTTAATATTTTAGTATTATTTGATATTTACTCCCTGAAAAAAAAAAATATCACAAAAATTATTTTCCACAACTTTCTCCATTCTTCTCTCGACATACCTTTGTGTTTTATTTTTTTTTATATTTTAGTATTTTAAATTTTTTTGATATTTAGTAGTTGACCATGGTTAAATATTTCCTCCTTTAAAAAAAAACCAAATATCACATAATCTATTTTTCACAACTTTCCCCGATCTTTCCTCGACACACCTCTGTATCGGGAACTAATCTTTCCCCTGATCTTGCGTTTCTTTCTTTGTTCTCTGGTGTGACACTCCCCACCTCCGTTTCCTTCCTCAGATAAACCCCTTTTCTTTCCCATTCTTTTCACCTTGCAACATTTCTATGGGATATTTCCGATGGCAGGAGACGTTGCCATCCCTCGTTTTTATCTCGCTCAGCCAGGGATGTCACACTTATCTAATAACAGCTGACGGTAAACACAACAAGAGCGTGGGACGACGCTCAGACAGTCTCATTTTTTCTGTGGGGGTTTCTTATACACATACACACTGATACACACACACGCACACACACACACACATATATATATATATATATATGTATGTATATATATGTATATATATGTATTTATATGTATATGTATATATATATATATATATATACACACAAGCGCAAACTTACCATACAGGCACACGCATATATTATATTTACATAAATATGATGTGTATGTATATATGTGTATATATATATATATATATATATATTATATATATATATATATATACAGTATATATATACATACATATAAATATAATTTATATATATATATATAAATTTATTTATATGTATATATACATATATAAATATATATTATACATATATATATATATATATATATCTCCAATCTTCACCCTTTCTTTATTCTACCCATTAATTTCTCACGTTCGAGTATTTCTCTTCTAGTAGCCAAGATCTTTTTATCACTATTTCCCTTTCAAAATAAAAAAGGGTTTTTTATGAGACCTCATAAATATAGACGTGTCAAACTACATATTGTTTTTTGGTCAAAGGAAGCACAGGCTTTCGTTTATCTCTTATCTATTTTGTCAACGAAATGAGTCTTCTTGTATATTTTTATCATTGACATTATTATTGTCTACTAGACAGCGTCGAACTTGCATGTAAATACGTGTAAGGATAAACTAAGCTCTTAGAGATTAAAGTTTTGATTATTATTATTATTATTATTATTATTTTTTTTTTTTTTTTTTTTTTGAAGGATCAGAGATGTTTTCATAAACTATTTAAAATTTCTAATTCTAAAATCTCTTTTCATCTGATTTCCCCTGCTTGTGAAGGTTATATTGTTAAGAATTTGTTGGTATTGTCAAACAATTTTCCTCATAATCGTTCTCTAGTTTTCTTTTTCCAGCATTTGCATACAATCTGGAACCATTTCCCGTATCATGTTTACCATATAGAGATCTTTCTGGAAAATAAAGTAAACATAATTTTCTAGGCTACATCTCTCTCTCTCTCTCTCTCTCTCTCTCTCCAGGTATACAATCTCTCTCTCTCTCTCTCTCTCTCTCTCTCTCTCTCTCTCTCCAGGTATACAAGACATTTTCTCTTATGTTCCGTTCATTTTATCATTTTCGTAGAAATCCCTTTACGTCATTATTACCATTATTCCCCCCCCCTTTTTTTTTTTTTTGTTTATAAACTGTTAATTTGTTTTTCCTGTGATATATCTTAATTAATAATAGTAATACCAGTCTACACTTTTCCAAAAGGTTTATTGAGAAGATATGAATGATTATTTATACATGAACCAGTGTATGCGAACCATCATATTTGACGCCTGATTCATTCCTTCCCGCTCACTCCCTCTTTCCTAACTGCAACTTGCTGGTTATGCAATTTGTGGGAGATTGTGGTGTCCGAGTATACCTCACGGGTTAGCCTCTCTCACCAGGATATGAGTACTGATTCTTCCCCATGACGCTGAGCGTGTGTAAATATATATATATATATATATATATATACATATATATAAATGCATTTTAATATGTAAATTTATAGATCTTTATAGAAGGTACGAGTAGCAAAGAATAAAATTAATGATGATATATATGAAATGACATTAGATATACTTGGATTATTTTCTAAAACTTATTAATAAAAATAACATGGAATTTAACCCTTAAATTCAGTAACAAATTCTGAGAAAAATTCTGTTGGAAAATGTTATTAACACGAAGTTTAATATTCCTTTTTACGCTGAGAAGTCTCTTGTCATCCCTTTTACATCCAATCTCTTGCCGGCTTTAATATCTCTTAATCTAGAGAGAGAGAGAGAGAGAGAGAGAGAGAGAGAGAGAGAGGATATACTGTAGTTGAAGTTTTGTAAGTTGCTCTTATCGTCTTGGCATATAGTCGTTTACCAGCATCATTAACCTTTTATGGAAGAAGATAAAGATAATAATAATAATAATAACAATAATGCTAAAGAATAAGGGTAACCTTGGTTAACTTCCCTCGATTCCCCTTCATGTGAACAAAAATTATCATTTGCTTTTATTCGTCGTCTTTGTGCTCAGTTTCCCCTTTTCATAACCTTTCCCCTCACGCACTCTTTTTAAGGTTTATATACTCATTTAGCTGAATGGGTTGCCATATATATAGGACGTGCCTCTCTCTTTTTGAAGAATACTTGAAGACACTGATGAATATTGTTTAGAAGCAGAATATTTTGTTGAATGTCTTTATACTCTCATGAAAAAGCTTTTTATCTTTGCGTGATAGAAGAGAGAGAGAGAGAGAGAGAGAGAGAGAGAGAGAGAAGTGTGCAGGCATTACATGACGGAATTATAACAAGAAGTCAAGCACTATCTCCTGTGTCGTATGAAAAGGAGAAAATGTCTTAAATCTGGCGATAATTCCGGTAAGAGGGGAGACTTATTTACCACGTAAAAGGGTAAGCTTGAATAAAGGTTTCCTCCAGGACAGGGCAATACAATCTAATGTGAGAGACGTCTCTTTGTACGGTCTTTTTTTTTATGCTTTCATCCCCCTTTTTACAGTATGGCGCATTCTTCAAAGGTTTTCCATTCCCTCTTTATGTAGATTTTTAGGAGATATATCTTACAATCCAGGTCTTCTCAGTAGCATTTGTCCAAGCATGCTAATAGTTGCTGGGCATTTGCCTGACTGCGCCTTTTCTTATATTTATTTCTTTCGCTTTTCGTAACTGATATTGACGTTAAATTTAATCTTCCCTCTGTTGAAGAAGTTTAACTGTCCCCTTCTCTCCATTATCCTGTAACTTTCTTATTCCCACGTAGTGTTTGCGGTAACGTAAGTAAATAATCGGATTCGCTTCTGAAGCAATTCTTTATTCCGTCATTACGAAATATTTCCTAACACAGCTCCTGATATTATTATTATTATTATTATTATTATTATTATTATTATTATTATTATTATTATTATTAGCTAAGGTACAACCTTAGTTGGAAGAGCATGATGCTATAAGTCCAAGGGCTCCAACAGGGAATAATAGCCCAGTGAGGAAAGGAAACAAGGTAATAAACACACTACAAGAGAAGAAATAACAATCTAAATAATATATTTTAAGATCATCAACTATAACAAATCAGATATGTCTTATATAAACTTTTAAACCTCATAAAAACGAAGAGAAACAACATAAAATACCACGCCCGAGTATACCCACAAGCAAGAGAACTCTAACCCAAGACAGTGGAAGACCATGGTACAGAGGCTATGGCATTATTATTATTATTATTATTATTATTATTATTATTATTATTATTATTATTACCACTTGCTTAGCTTTAACCCTAGTTGGAAAAGCAGGATGCTATAAGCCCAAGGGCTCCAACAGGGAAAATTGCCCAGTGAGGAAAGGAAATAAGGAAATAAACTACAAAAGAATTAGTTAACAATAAGATAGAATATTTTAAGAACAGTTGCAACATTGAAATAATTATTTCATATATAAACTATAAAAAGTTTGTAAAAAACAAGAGGAAGAGAAATAAGATAGAATAGTGTGTCCGAGTGTACCCTCAAGCAAGGAGAACTCTACCCCAAGACAGTGGAAGACCATGGTACAGAGGCTATGGCACCACCCAAGACTAGAGAACAATACTTTCATTTTGGAGTGTCCTCCTAGAAGAAATTGCTTACCATAGCTAAATAATCTCTTCTACCCGTAACAAGAGAAAAGTAGCCACTGAACAATGATAGTGCTGTAGTTAACCCCTTGAACGAAGAAGAATTGTTTGGTAATCTCAGTTTTGTCAGGTGTATGGCGATAGAGGAGAAAAGGTAAAGAATAGGCCAGACTAATCGGTGTATGTGTTGGCAAAAGGAAAATTATCCTTAACTAGAGAGAAGGATCCAATGTACTGCCTGGCCAGTCAAAGGACCCCATAACTGTAGCGGTAGTATCCCAACGGGTGGCTGGGCCCTTGGCCAACCTGTTACCTACTGTAGTACCTTCTTTTGATCTTGTCCACCAGATTGTGTTTATCTCATCACATGGCAGTCACGGACCTTTAACAAAGCTCCTTACTTGAGGATATTTAATGAAAATCATTCTTAAGTGGTCTAATTTCAGGCATAGTACTGATGTAATGAGTAAAAAGGTCATCCCCTAATCTCTTTCTGACGTCTGGTTACATAAATATTGATCTCAAAATATACATCATCCTCAGACTATATATATAATGCTTATCGTATTTTTTATCCAATTATGTTAACCAATAGATAGATTGTACCATGTCAAATTCTTGCCCATTTTTCCGTGTCATTAATATTTTAAAACCATGGAGGGTTCAGGCTGTTCAAAAGACTGTTAATTGACATAAACTTCTTAGAAGAGTCATGGATATCAATGTCCGTATATTTATTGAGATGACTGGCGTCTGGTTATAATATTTTCATGTAAAATTGTTCAAAGGAGCCCTTGCCCAGGTTGCTCCGCAGTAGTGCACCCTGCCACATCCTTACTTCGCGGCGAGTAACCAAACAGATAGTGTAGGGGGTTATGAAAGAAGCTATGATCGGCGCTAAACACAGAAACTTGCCTCACAGTAAGGTTCTGCCTAGGTGCTCTTTTTCAGAGGAAGGGTTACCAGGAATTCATGTGTCTAACTGTATCTGCAGCTGTAGGGTAATGGCATAATACGCCTAAAGTCAAAATTTGCTTGACCCAGAGCTTGCGTCTTAAGTATGAAATGACTCTTTACTCATTCTCATAATATTCGCAAGTCGTAAAAATACGCTTCACCAACTTCCGAGTGCAGTTTACCTTCTCATTGCCTCATACTGTGCTAAAATGTTTGAGTCACCGTTTTACGACCTTCGGATTTTTTTTTTTTCTTCCTGTGTGTGTCGGAAATGCAACTGATAAGGTAAGGGAGTAGTCTATATTTTCTCTATTATTTTCTAAAGGATACAATGAATAAAGTTGTATTAGAACAAATTGAATATCTTTAGAAACTGTAGCCGTTTCTCGATAATATTGGAATACATCTATATGATTGTTCTGTTCAGGATTATTTATGTATGAAAATTATGCAATAAGTATAGTGAACATCTGGCTGTTTATGAAAATAGTCGATGCAGTGGCTTTGGAAACATATACTGAATGATAAGACGAAAGAAAAGGTTATTCGAAATGGACCTTAGATGACATTTAAAAAAATCATTGATGATTGCGACTTTTGTCGATAGATAAAACGAAAGAAAGAGCAATTAAAGAACAAGAACTGATGGCTGTTATTTTTTATGATTAATGAGAATGAAAAAAAAAAAAAAAAAAAAAAAAAAAAAAAAAAAAAAAAATCTGAATCTTCAACGACCGGGATGAAGTCAATCTGCCGAGGAAAGAGTGCGGAAAAATCACATGATGTGACATTGAAATTCGACTGAGATTGTGGAAGTAAAGACAATGATGTGACAGAAATCGGTTCAAATGACAGAAAACCCATTTTGCCCCAAAAGGCCGATATGCTCTTGGAATTTGAGACGGCATTTGAACCTGGGGAAACGATTTCGGGTTGGGATTTCGCTTCGTGGAACAAAGACTTCATCGCTGAATCAAATACCCGATATATTGAACTCAATGGCAAATTACGTTCGCCGTTTCGGGAGAGGGGAGAGGCGCCGGTTGTTGTTATACGAACGCGTTATTATATATTGGAATTCACAGAGAGAGAGAGAGAGAGAGAGAGGAGAGAGAGAGAGAGAGAGAGAGAGAGAGAGAGCGAGAGAGAGAGAGAGTCTATCATGACGCGCGAATTGAAGTGGAGGTATCTCGTTGTCACTGTATTGAAGTATTATCCAGATAATTAATCTCGAACCAAATCATCCCGAGGTATAATAACTGGTACTGTAGTTCTGTTAAAGCAGATTTGGGTATTACCTGATTTAAAACAAACTTTCTATGCCAGCTTGAACTCAAGGCAAATCTAATTGGGCCAGGCGCAAGGCCCGTGAAATCAGATTAGAGCATCTCGCCTGATTTGTTTATGTTCTTCATTCTCGTTTTCTTTGTTCACGTTTGTGGACTCTGCTCTCTTTCGTTTTAGGTTGATTTGTTGCAGGTTCAAATTTTGTTTTACAAAAAGATTAGACCTACACTTAACCAGGTTAGGTACAGCCAAGTATTTTTGGGTAAAGATATTTTTAGTACAGTTGGGGCTAGCCAAATTCATTTGTGCTTATTTTGCATTTCCGAAACTAAAGTGGTTCGTATTTGTCAGTTTTCGTGTCTCACCCCTGAGTTTGTTTTTATCAAAAGTGTACACGATTATTTCCTGTATTTCTATTTTTTTTTTCATTACTGTACAGTATACTAATATGGAAGTAAGTTCGTAAAGCGACAGCCTGCAGTTCAGTTACTACATCTAAAAATCGATTGGAACATTCAAGTTTTGTCCAGAAAGTTTGACGTTGATCCCTTCTCTAGATGCACCTACACAGTAATAAAGTACTGTGGTACATTCCTTACGTATTTTCTTCTTTCATCACACAAATGGCACTACTAAGCACATCTCATCCTATGCTATTAAGTTTGTAGCCACTAAATATGTTCAGAAGATATTTGCCCATTCAAGATCACTTTAATGTCAATTTGCTTTATTTTAACTGCATGGTGGACAGGCTAAAAAGACCAAGAATGGCAGGTGGTTATCAAGAGGATCCCTTTTCCATATCTTTCATGTGTTTTTCATCTTTGGTCTTCATTTTAAAAAATACCACTTATGCCTTGTTCTGCATATTTGCTTGTGTGTAATGTTAATGTTATTATTTGCTCATTTTGTTTCTGTTGTGTATTCTTCACTTCTAAGTTTATTTTCAGCACTGGGCTGTTACTCCAATGGGTCCCTAAGGCTTGTAGCCCTTTGTTTTTCCAACTAGGGTTGCGGGCTAGCTTGTGCTAATGATAATAAAGATAACAGTAATGTATTATAAAGAAAATATATTTTCAATTGGCAATGCAATGGATTTTTTCTATAGCATTCGTGTGCCAAGATGGGTTTGCATTAACGTCTGTGTAAAATGAGAAACCCCCTTTCTTAAGGTAAATCAGAACTTATCAGAACTTCTTATATTGAATAATATCCCACTAAGTTTGAGCTTCTTAGCAGGACGTTTGATAAGTAGAACTCCGCTCACACTTGGATTGATTCGAATCCCTTTAGCAACTTTAGTTGGAGTTTTTTGTTTTTTTCAAAGCAATTACAAAGAATAAGGACGAAGGAAAACTGAACTTGGAGAATATTGGTGCCGGAATTCAGTATAAAGGCTTGAACAATCTCGTTGAAAGACATAATGGAACATAATCATAAAGTTAGTAACTTTCTGGATGTTTTTCACTGGTCTCATATTTAATTGAGTTTTGGGTAACTTTAATTTCGCTCTCTGGAAAGTTAAGTTGAACTGTTTTTACTTCTTTCAGGGGAGAAGAAACTTCTGCTTCCATGCCAATCTATTCTGTACCATTAGGAAGTATTATATTCTCTTCATAGGTAGTAGGTTCGTCAAGGAACCAGCCACCCGTTGATATTCTACAGCTAGAGAGTTTTGACTGGTTAGATAGTACTAAATTGACTCTCTCTCTCTCTCTCTCTCTCTCTCTCTCTCTCTCTCTCTCTCTCTCTCTCTCTCTCTCTCTCTCTCTCTCTCTATGGTTGGGGTTGGTAAATTGTAGTAAGGCATTACCTTATATCGGGTCAGTTGTGGTTGTTTCTGTATATCCTGGAATCTCTCTCTCTCTCTCTCTCTCTCTCTCTCTCTCTCTCTCTCTCTCTCTCTCTCTCTCTGTGGTTACGGCTCATATTTAATGTATTCAAGGAAAAGTCTTCTCGAGCAAATATTTGTTTAATAATTGTTAATTGAGGTATATTCTGTCCTAGTTGAAGCTTAGGATGAAATTGATAATGAATGATATGAAGTTCTTTGGCATCCTGACATCGAAGGTCATTGACGCCGAATGAAATTGATAACGATGTGATCGGAAGGATATTGGGAAAGTATAAGGATAATCGAAAGGTTTTTATGACCAAAAGCCAAAATGACGTGTGACTGAATTTGCGATACAGTAGATATGAAGCAATTAATGTCATGCTCAATTTATACAGTATTTGATGTCTTTATAGAACCGATGAGGAAAGACTGATAAAGGGTAGATGATGCAGAGTATCGCTTGGTAATGGTAAAGAGAAAAGTCCAATGAACGGTGAAAATTTATGAAAGTATTTGGGAGTGATTAGAGTTAAAGGGTGATTTAGTATTTGTACAGTTTTCAAGGTTTTGAAATAATGGTTGCTAGTACGAATGGTGGATAAATATATGCTGTTGATTTATATTTTTATATGAGGAAAAAAAAAGAATATATATATATATATATATATATATATATATATATATATATATATATATATATAAATTTAGAATACTTCTATCTCTCTATTTGGATTCATTCAGGTAATTTTATTGAAATCTTATCTATCTGTGTTCGGTTAAATGAAAATTCATCCCTTATTACTTTGTCTCAAAGCAATCTCCTCCTAACGTTTCTTTATATAAGTGATTGATTAGGAATAGTCACTAAATCTTATTTTTGTCCAGACCTTTTGACGTTTCTCAAGACATGGAGAATTTATGATTCAATCATTTCGTACGTACATGCTCGAGTTATATAATTTAATCCATAACTTATTTTCTATTCATAAAGTCAAGGCGAAATTCACAATGTTCCTCCAGCATTTAACAGAATTAAAAAAGAATTGAAAACATTGATCCATTGATAATTTTTCCGTTCTCCAAAAAACACAGATTTGAATATGCTACCATTAAGTTTACCGGATATTTATGTATTCTCTCTCTCTCTCTCTCTCTCTCTCTCTCTCTCTCTCTCTCTCTCTCTCTCTCTCTCTCTCTCTCTCTCTCTCTCTCTCTCTCTCCAAAATAGTTAGGTTCCAGGTAAATATTCTTCATCTAAAATAAAGGAATATCATAAAAAAGCTAGACTGCAGACGGGTAACTGGATACAACTGAAAGAATACACCAAGAATTTAGAGTACGATGAAATGGGGAACGTAGATACACAATGGGACTCCTTTGCAGAAATATATAAAGAAAAAACGGCGAAATGTGTATCGCATAGAAAAATTTTACCAAGTGGAACTCAACCCAAATGTTTCAACCGGGAAATAGCCAGTGCAGTAAGAAGCAGAGACAGGAAACCTAAATAAATGGGTCCACAGCCTTCAATTCGTGAAATTTCCGAGAGCTAAAACTTAAGCAGAAATATAGATAAGCTTGTTAGAAATGCCAAGATCAATGAGGAGAAATGAATGGCTTGACCTTTAGAAAATGATATTTTTTTATATGTAAACAGTAGAAAACCAATCAAAGACAACATTAGCCTGTTAAGAGACTGTGAGGGTAAACTTATAAAAGATTATTTGGAAGAAGCCTAACTGATGAATTCATATTTCACAATCGTATTCACTAGGGAAGAATCAACGAGCCTCCCCGAACCAGCTATCAAACATACAAAAAAGCAAATACATGAAACAGACTTCCAGCGGATGTGGTAAACAGTATCGCGGAAAACGAGTTCAAGAATAAGTTAAACAAGATCATAAGAACTCTAAACGTTCAAACCAAATCGATGCAGACCACAAACTGTATGAAACCACGATAAACTATTTTTGATGATTAATTGAGGGATGAACGAAAAATTAGTTCTTTGCTTCGGCATCCTTTAGAAAATCTCTCTTTCCCTTCCTAACGACCGATATTTAATAGACCGGGATCAGAATAATTGACTTGGTGATGAAAATGGCCTTTGCCCCCAATCTAATGGCCAGATGTCAGCGAAGTTTCAACAGACATCCTCTGTAAGAGCCGGGTATTCAAGACTTTAATTGTCGGGAGGAGGCACGTGGGGGATCTCTCTCTCTCTCTCTCTCTCTCTCTCTCTCTCTCTCTCTCTCTCTCTCTCTCTCTCTCTCTCTCTCTCTCTCTTTTCACATGCCCCTTTCTCAAGTAACATTTTTTCTCTTTCCTGTATAGAAAGACAATATGCGTGTAAGTTTATGAAATGTTTTGGGATAGGAATACAAGTTTTAACTG
Organism: Palaemon carinicauda; assembly: GCF_036898095.1. NCBI lineage: Eukaryota > Metazoa > Arthropoda > Malacostraca > Decapoda > Palaemonidae > Palaemon > Palaemon carinicauda. Next base: position 25,773,222 of record NC_090757.1, read on the forward strand.
TGGAAGAAGCCTAATTTTGGCGAAAACCTTCATAAAGACTCCAAAAATCATTCCTTATACCCAACGCAGTTTGATATGAAATAAAGAACATTCACCATTGCAGTAACGCATATTATATTCTATGCAGACAAGGTTTGTAGAATTTTCATAAAAATATAGTGGTGTATTTCCATTGTTCTGTTTATTCTATAACCCTTTTTAATGAATATACGCTAATAGGAAGACTTAGAAATGGATGAATAAGTAGATTGACAGCTCTTGGAAAGGAAATTATTATTGTTGTTTTTATTATTATTACAAACTAAGCCACAACTCTATTTGGAAAAGCAGGATGCTATAAGCCCAAATAATGAACAATTAAAATAAAATATTTTGAGAACAGTAACAACATTAAAATAGATCTTTCATATCTAAACTATAAAAAGACGACTTAATGTTACCCTGTTCTGGAAGTTTAAACTTTTGAATTTCTACCGATTCAACTACCCGATTAGGAATATTCCACAGCTTGGTCGCAGATGGAATAAATATCAGGGAAGCCAGAGTAGCATGTAAGATCAAGGGGAATAGCGCAGTGTGTATGTGGAGTTGGATGTGGTGCTGGCAGACCTGATGTTTTGGTGTATCTTCTTCTGTACAGCATTATTAGTCCATTTATTTGGGGTCGCTGATTTTGGTGAATCATCTTCAGTTCAATCTGTCTATATCATGGTATCATCTACATTCTTTTCCCGCATAGCATCCCTGATGCAGCCTCGCATATACCTCTTCTTTGGTCTTCATCTCTATTGCCTTCCCGGAACCTACGTCTCCATCACTCTTTGGCCAACATACTCCTCATCCCGTCTCATCACATGTCCATACCATCTCAGCCTTGCTTCCTGCCCCTTTTTTTAAAGCTTCTGTAATACCTTTTTTGTTTACCTCTGATATATTCATTTCTCACTATTAGGCGACTAAATTAGTGAAATTTTACTGTAGTAAAAAGTTATCCCTGATTCACCAGATTGAATGTGAATTTGTCGGTGACTTATCTTTCCTTTCATGGGTAACACCAGTGTTAGGGTAAACTTTAATATATATATATATATATATATATATATATATATATATATATATATATATATATATATATATTATTATTATTATGTTTGTGTATGTATATATATATGCGTGTGTATGTAAATATATATGTGTATATATATATATATATATATATATATATATATATATATATATATATATATATATATATATATATATATATATATATCTATATATATATATATTAGAGAGAGAGAGAGAGAGAGAGAGAGAGAGAGAGAGAGAGAGAGAGAGAGAGAGAGAGAGAGAGAGAGAGAGAGAGAGAGATTTTTTATAGGTGGCGCTGTGTAGTGTCAAAAAGGATAAATATATCGAGTGTTGAATGTTCTGTTGGAATTGTAGCATTATTACCGTTTTGAATACGTTATTTTCTAAAACTTTGAAACCGTAAGAAAGAGATTAATATAGAGCATTCCACTTAACGCAAGCAAAATTCCTCACAGGCTTCAAACTCGTGTAATTTGAAGTTACGGTGTTGGCTAAAAAATTACAAAGATAATGGATAGGTATTTCTTAGTGTTTTTAAGAAATCAAGGCGAACTCAATATCTCGGTTTGTAAGTGATTTTTTTTTCACTATGGTGATTCAGATTTTAATGTTAATGCATAATTATATTTTCACGTTTATCTATTACTCCGTTACATGTTTGCATCTAATGGAACTTGTAAGATGAAATGTATTCCGTGGAAGAAATAACTCTTCGGAAGGACGAACAAGGATTAACTCCAAATGGAATTTTGAAGTCAGTTGTGTGGTGGGAATTTTTGGGGCCAGTTGAACCTGTAGTGGGGGAGCAGTTTGAAAGAAGTACAGGAATGCAAATGAATATGCAATGGAGGCACCGAGATATTCAGGGAAGGAAAGGGAAAGTAGAATGAGAGAACTTAAACTATGTTGGGTGAAATACTATTTTACGGTATTCCGTTGTATGTGCGAATTTTTATTTTGATTTCACAAGTTTATGAAGGTCGTGATTGAATATAGTCGCTTCAGGTAGTAGGTTGGCCAGGTCACCAGCCACCCGTTGAGATACTATTTCTAGAGAGTTATGGGGGTTCTTTGACTGACCAGACAGTGCTACATTGGATTTTTCTCTCTTGTTACGGTTCACTTTCCCTTTGCCTACACATACACCAAAATATAGTCTGACCTGTTACTTACACATTCTCCTCTGTCCTCATGAACCTGACAACACTGAGATTACCAAACTATTCTTCTTCACTCAAGGGCTTAAGTACTGCTCTGTAATTGTTCAGTGGCCATTTTCCTCCTACTAATTATTATTATTTTTATTATTATTATTATTATTATTATTATTATTATTATTACTAGCCAATCTACAATCCTCATTGGAAAACCAAGATGCTATAAGCCCAAGGGCTCCAACAGGGAAAAATAGCCCAATAAGGAAAGGAAACAAGGAAATAAATAAATGATGAGAACAAATTATCAATAAATCATTCTACAAACAGTAACAACGTCAAAACAGATGTCATATATAAGCCATAAAGACTTCTGTCAGCCTATTCAACATAAAAATATTTGCTGCAACTTTGAACTTTTGAAGTTCTACCGATTCAACTACCCAGTTAGGAAGATCATTCCACAACTTGGTAACAGCTGGAATAAAACTTCTAGAATACTGTGTAGTATTGAGCCTCATGATAGAGAAAGCCTGGCTATTAGAATTAACTGTCTGCCTAGTTTTACGAACAGGGTGGAACTGTCCGGGAAGATCTTAATGTAAAGGATGGTCAGAATTATGAAAAATCTTATACAACATGTATAGTGAACTAATTGAACGACTGTGCCAAAGATTAATATCTAGATCAGGAATAAAAAATTTAATAAACCGTAAGTTTTTGTCCAACAAATTGAGATGAGAATCAGCAGCTGAAGACCAGGCAGGAGAACAATAGATTCTTTAGCTATGGCAAGCAGCTCTTTTAGAAGAAGGACACTCCAAAATCAAAACATTGTTCTCTAGTCTTGGGTAGTGCCATAGCCTCTCTACCATGGTCTTCCACTGTCTTGTGTTAGAGTTCTCTTGCTTGAGGGTACACTCGACACACTATTTTATCTAATTTCTCTTCCTCTGGTCTCGTTCAAGTTTTTACAGTTTATATAGGAAATGTTTATTTTAATGTTGTTACTGTTCTTAAAATATTTTATTTTTCCCAATGATGTTACTGTTCTTGAAATGTTTATTTTTTTTTTCCTTTCCTCACTGGGCTATTTTCCCTGTTGGGACCCCTGGGCTTATAGCATCCAGCTTTTCCAACTAGGTTTGTAGCTTAGCAAATAATAATAATAATAATAATAATAATAATAATAATGATGATGATGATGAAGGAATGTACACGATGTCTTTAAAGATAAAAGAAGGAAAAATTCTCGCATCTCGTATCTGATATCATGACGTCCCTCATATGGGCAGGAAAAGTCAAAACGCCCCTTATTAGATAAGATTGACAAACAAACTAATGCATAACATTAATTTCAAGGTCATCATCGCCTGCACGAGGATTGTGTTTCGGTAGGCGACTTTTCTCTTAAAAGTGAAATGAAATTATTTCGAGTTTTATATATGCCCACGTATGTCAGTCCTTTTGTATACTTACCATTACGCATGAATAAACGAGACAGCGTTAATTATTCAGCATTTTTCTGTGCGCATTTCTGTTGTGATTTTTAAGGGTAATAGTGAAAAACGCTCGTCGGGGCTCGCCAGTCGAGTTATGATATGAACAATTCTCATATGAGTGCATAGTCCAGAGTGCCCTCCACTCATAGCAGAAATTTCTACATTGTCAGCTTTGTTTATCCACGTTAACTACCGGTGAAATGCCATGCCTAATTACCCGTGCTTTGAGATTGGGTCATTTGACCTGAAAAACTTTTAGTTTTGTTTATTATGTTTGTGCATGTTGTTCCTACATGTCTGTTTGTATTAAAATCCGTATGAAAGTTGATCAAGGAGGAGAAGCAGTCCCTTGAGATAGGATTGATATATGGAAGGATTCTCTCTCTCTCTCTCTCTCTCTCTCTCTCTCTCTCTCTCTCTCTCTCTCTCTCTCTCTCTCTCTCTCATCATATGAAAACGGGTGTATAAAATTTCGTGACATTTCATAACAATTCACACAGTACTAATATGTTTATTTCTTTCCCAATTATTGGAAAATGTTTTCTTATCCTTCCAAATAATAACGCTACTTATATATAAGCTGTAAGCACTGAGATACCAAGAAAATCCATTCATTACTTTACGAATTTCTTGCAGCCTTTTTATTCTTACTATGATCATGAGATTTTGACAATTTTAGTGCAAAGGGATAGTGAATTAGTTATAATATACCATTAAATGAGATTTTGTATTCAGTCATACTTACATATCAACACACACACACGTATCTATCTATCTATCTATCTATATGTGTATATATGTATGTGTATATATATATATTATATATGTATGTGTATATATATATATATATATATATATATATATATATATATATATATATATATATATATTTGTGTGTGTGTGTGTATACACATAGAAAATTATGTTTGGTTAAATAAAATTAGGTCATCGGAAATAAGTAATTGAACGCATTCCTCATATCTGTTCCCTAGTTTGCAATTTGGCTTTCGGGAGGGCCTTGGAGCATGTGATGCCCCTCCTACAATATCCAATGCTGTACAGGTATCCCTAGTTTATGAACAGGAAGTTCTTATGATTGGCCGTGGTTTTAGTGCGACCTTTGACCGTGTATCATGGGGTCCTTGTTTTTTCAAGCTCAGACAGTTGGGAGTGGGTATGTCTTTTCATAGCACCATTATTGGATTTGTAAGTGATATATAGGAAATATGGTTTTGCCTAGAAAAGACAGTGACACAGCAACATCCAGATCTCTGCATTGATAATGCTTCTTTGAACTATGTTCAAGTCCTTTAAAATTTTAGATGTGATTCTTGGTTACAAATTTACTTTTGAGAAACACATCCGGTCGGTTTCTTCTTCAAATGCACAAAAAAAAAATCTGCTTATTGAGAAAGTCTTTTTAGATTTCTGGTGATCAATCTATTTTGAAGAAATGTTTTGATTCTTCCATTCTACTTTGTTTCGAGTATTGTTCTCTTATCTGGTCTTCAGC
>NC_090757.1:25783482-25798482 GCF_036898095.1 Palaemon carinicauda
CCACCCAATACCATCTGATGAAAGGTAATCAGTTTGTACAGATTAATCTAAACGAAACAGTAAACATCGAAAGTAGAGCATTTCCCGCATTCGAATATCAACGTATAAAAATCGTCCCTCTTATATTTGTCTCTAAACCAATTACCTGATAACCCAAGAATTCCATTAACTTTTATTACATAAAATTTGATTTAGCGTTTGCAAGCACAAAATTTAATGTCTTCTCTAAATCTGCGAGCAGAAATTATATGCAGAAATAATTTCGTTTCTGGATGTTGACTTTACGGCCGATTTTTTTTTCTTTTAACCAATTATAGAAACATTCTTTCGTTCATAATCAAATGTTGCTCTTCACTAACGATAATTTTGCGCTTGCAAAGTTTGAGACCATAACTGTAAATTATAAATATTATCTGATGTTTATATATTTCTAGAGAGTACGGTGAATGAATTCAAATCCTTTTAAAAATTAATAAATGATTCTCGTAATTAGCAACATTTTTGTTTGTTTGTTTGATATAGTTTTATTATAATCTAACGTGGTGCAAAATGAACTTATTCCCTTACTTTAATTTCTATGCGAAGTTATTTTTCACTCACCACGTTCACTGTAAATAGTATGGTGTCCTGTATATTCAGAACTTTAAATTTAGTCTCTCTCTCTCTCTCTCTCTCTCTCTCTCTCTCTCTCTCTCTCTCTCTCTCTCTCTCTCCTTCTTCTTCTTCTTCTTCTTCTTCTTCTTCTTCTTCTTCTTCTTCCTCTGTGTTAGAAATTATTTGTATCCTCTGATTTATTGCTCTCTTCCTAGTTGTTTTTTGATAGGAGCATTCTTCAAATATTCTATATTGCCTTCCAGTGCTTCAACCGTGCTTCCATTTGATGAATAGCTACTCCAATATCTGTGCCTTTCAACCATAGACTTTACCTTTCAATCCCTGGATGTTTTTCACCTCTGATATTTTCCACTTTGATGTTTCGTATACTCTTGAAACCTATTCACTTTGGATCTTCTCTTTGGTATCAAAACTCCATTCGGGACATCTATATCTTTGTATTTATTTTATTATTTGTGGGTCGGGAGAAGGTTATTCTTTCACTGCTCCCTCTGATAAGTATTTTGCTTAAAATGCGTCTTTATGTTGGTTGGTAACCGTAAGAAGAATTTTCTCTATCTAACCTTTTTTCTGGGGATAGTGTGTTTTGTCAGTAGTTTTAGGCTGGATTTATCTTGATTACCTCCGCCAACGAAGTTGGAAAGAGGTTATGTTTTACCCCCGTTTTGTGTGTGTATTTGTGGACAGCTTCCGGTGCACAATTTTATCCTAGGCTAATGAAACTTGTTGGGATTAACTATTATGTAAAAAAGCTGGAAAGCTGGAAATCATTAAATTTTGGAAGGTTAAAGTGAAAGGTCAAGGTCACGTTCAAGTAAAATGTCCAATTCACGTAATCAGTCATAAGTTTTGGACGTTGTTGTTACAGAGCCTTCAAACTTGGTTAATATTTGAGTGTACAAAATCCCCGCCAATGAATACAAGTTAAGGTCAAAGGTCAAGGTCAAGAAATAAGCTGCCTGGGCGGAGGTCTGCGATCTACTGAGTGCACCTCAATTTTTGGTTTATATTTGTCTTTGAATTATTTGGTAATGGTGGAGTATGAGCCAGCATGAGCTTTTTCCTCTTTTGCATGATCTTTTTTAACTCATTTACTGTTATGGAAAATTGTGTTATTTAAATGTACGAGCTTTTTGGATTATTACCCCAACAAGGTAACGTGTTCTTTCTTTTCTTAGCGAAGATCTCTTTATTTTATAGAGGTTGTATTCTTATCAAGACTGAACACTAGCTCATTCAGCTTCTTTTGTTTGTCATGATTTTACAATTATCTCTACTGTAATCTTTACAACCATCTGGTTTCACTTTCTGACCACCTCTTGGAAATTGCTGTTTTCTCCATAATCTGTTCGTGAGATTTTCAATATTCATTTAATGTGCATTTATCTTTGTGCCTAGGCTTCGTTGAATCTATTTACCTTTCAATTATTTTTTCCAAAATAAGTTACTTGCATTTTCTTGCAATCAGGAACTATTATATTTCAAGAGTATTTTTGTAGGTATCTATATAGTAATTATGCGTTATTTTTCATGTGACCTTACAACATATGTGGTACAATATGTTAATTTTGCACCGACTTTATTTACTCTGGAAATACCACTATTACATAAAAGAAAATAGCGATAAAACTACCTTCGTCCCTTCAATTAATATAATTCAAACTCTGTCGGTGAACTTGTTTTTCACCTGTTGCAAAGTCAATAAAGCTTAGGATTACACCGGCGCTGTTTGTGCCGTTATGCTGTAAATAAAACTAAATGTTGAGGTTTAATAGCGGTCTCCCTTGTATTTGTTCTTGGGTTCATTACACAGCTAGTAAATGTTTTTCGTGTTCCTGTAGAAGGAACAAGAGAATTACTCTTGTTCGTATGTATCTTTACTTTTTGTATTTCTTTGTTTTTACAGTTCAGATGTATGTATGGATTCTGTAAGCGTTGTTATGGCCATAGCGTTCATATTTATCCATATTTTATCTTTTGCTTGGTCTTACCTGTATTCAGATGGTGGATTGCCATAAGACACAGAGGCAGTGTATTGGACTTCACCTTATAACTATGCTTTGTAACCTTGCATTCTATGCGATTTTTATTTTTCGCAGGATTATGTTGTGTGATGCATTATATATATATATATATATATATATATATATATATATATATATATATATATATATAAGGTATGTATATGTATATATATATAAAAGGTATGTATATATATATATATATATATATATATATATATATATATATATATATATATATATATATATATATATATATATATATATATATATATATTTATGAGAGAGAGAGAGAGAGAGAGAGAGAGAGAGAGAGAGAGAGAGAGAGAGAGAGAGAGAGAGAGAGAGAGAGAGAGAGAGTTGCCATCTAGTCATTCTCAGTGTATATATATATATATATATATATATATATATATATATATATATATATATATATATATATGTGTGTGTGTGTGTGTGTGTGTGTATTCATATGGGTGTTGTGTACGTGTATGTAAACATATATTTATATATATATATATATATATATATATATATATATGTATAAATTTTATATATATATATATATATATATATATATATTATATATATGAATATATATATATATATATGTGTGTGTGTGTGTGTGTGTGTGTGTGTGTGTGTGTGTGTGTGTGTGTGTTTGCGGGGAGTTTTGCCCGCTCGTGTATTTTTCACAGAGAGAGAGAGAGAGAGAGAGAGAGAGAGAGAGAGAGAGAGAGAGAGAGAGAGAGAGAGAGAGAGAGAGAGAGAAGCAATTGAAAAACTCGCCAACTTTATGATCTTTCTAACACCAGCGCGATCAACTATGACTTTGTAACTTTAACATTTTTTCACCATATTTTATTCATGGTCTATCAACTTCCAGGGTTCCATGACTCCATCATTGAGATCGTCGCTATTAGTCAACTCGAGTGACCTTGGCCAATGCGACGCTAGATCTTTTCCATTCAGTGTTAAATTCGTTCTCTCATTCATTGACTTTGCCAGGATTTTCCCTGATGAGAATTTAAGCGTTTGTGTAGGAGAGCTGTAGTTGAGTTAGTATGTAGAATTGTTGGTAGCTCATTGGCCGAAAGAGGGGAGTTTAGTTAGAGAGGGGCAAGGATATTTACGTTTTTCAATTTATGTAAATTTCTTTTTTATAATACTGGATGTTTTCATGCAAATTCCCACATACTTGATGCAAAGAATTTAATAGTTTTATTTGATATTCTATTGTTATATGTTAGTGTTTTTGATACGTGATATTTGCACATTAGTGCAATAAATTTATGCTCGCAAGTTCCAAGTAAACATTGATGACAATATTGATAGTAATGACATGAGGGAATGATGAAAATAATAAGAAATATACTATTACAAGGAATGTATATTCTCATCGTAAAAGACGACGAACACCCTGAAGGATCACCGTCATGTAGCCCTTTGCAAAATTCTCTCCCTGGCGTTATTCATCCCGCTCAGCACATAGCACGAACAGCCTGAAGTTTAGGGACATGTCCTTGGGAAGGGGGTTGGTACACCAGATCCACGAAAAATGGCATGGGCCACACACACACACACACACACACACACACACACACACACACACACACACACACACACACACACACACACACATTCATTTCAACCTTCGCTCCATGACAGATCGTCGTCTCCTTCATGACTGATCCTCTCTTCCCCATTATTCATACGAGAATTTTATGGAAGGTATTTCATCTGGGGAGATGACGGATGTCTCTATGATTTCTGCTGGGGTAACTCTCCTCTTGTTTCCTCTTTGCTCTTTATCAGCTTGTATTTTCTCACGTTTTTAATCGCACGGTATTTCATCTTTGTTTTTTGCTTAGAATAGTATTTCTTGCTTTTATTTCGTCTATTCCGTGTTTAGGATTTTATCTTTGTGCGTTTTTTTTTGTGTATCACGTTGGATGAATGTCTATCCATCCCAATTTTTTTTTTAAATTCATTGTTCTATATTATGCAATCGTTTTTTTTTTTATCCTTTTACTTCCTCAGTGTTCAGTTCGGCATATATCTATATATCTTTTATTTATCTTGTTCTATTAACGTTCGGTATTTTAACCATAGTTGAATTCGGTGTTTCATCAACATGATTTGATTATTTATGAAGGTGTTGAATAACCTCATCAGAGCGAATATATTGCTCACATTAATGAATTTTCACAACAATTTTTTGCACATAAAATTTCCCAATATTTTGAAAAATTTTCACTATTATTTATAAAGTGTTTACAAAGAATTTACCAAACTTATTTTTCACTTCTGGTGTATATTTCTAATGAATATTTGTTTGTTACGTGTAATGGTATTCTAATACTTATGAGCCTGTAATATGTATGTAATCATGGTTTTTCATTTATCTTAATGTTATTCCAATAGTTATGAGACTGTTATGTTTATGGAATCATGGTTTCAGATTTATCTTTCAAGTGTAATACCGTGAAAGGTAACCCCAATAATGATAGAATATATTAGACCTTATATAGCCTCGAGTAACCCCAGCCATGATAGAATATCCTACCGTAGATAGCCTCGAATCCTTAATTTGCACGAAGTCTAGAATGGCTTTCAACGTTACAGGCAGCAATAGAGTCAATCCTACAAGCACCAGTTCATCGCTAAAGAGAGAGAGGTCGGCGTTGATGAAATAGTTGAAATTCGTGAATGATACAGGTATTGGTGGCAATGCTGGCCTGTTAGCGCGGTGTTTGATGTCAGTCGATGAATCAGACAATAGGAAAAGGACGCTGCTGTGTGATGGGGAAGTATTTTGAGCACTGGTGGTATTTGGCAACCTTTTGCTTTGAGCTTCACGCCAGGTAAAATTTTGCTTTAGGCGAATATGGGTCCACACATTGCTGTGCAGTCACGGTTAATCGAGTTTTTGTGAATTTATTTTTAATTGTGGGTGTATATATATATATATATATATATATATATATATATATATATATATATATATATATATGTGTGTGTGTGTGTGTGTGTACATGTCTCTCTTTTGTTTTCCGATTTAGTTTGAAGTTAGTTGTATCTGTAATTAAAGTATCATGCAAGTTGCTCTCCGACCTTTTAGTCTCAATGTTTTCAAAAATGTTTATTAGTTCCCTGATAAACCCGATTTGCTTAGACGACGGTGACGAAAATACCAGTACGACTCTCATAACATTTGAGCGTTCCTTTTCACAAAAGGTAGAGATTTTAGTTTTAGTTCTAATAAACCTTACAAGAAAATTTTCACCAGTGCAATTCACAGTTCAATCATTTGGTCTAAACGTGGGAGAATTACTTCTCCATTAAGGCATAAACCAAGGTTGGTAGGTTTATTGCAGACACAGGTGTTGAATCCTGAAGAATCGGGTGACTTGAGGACATCTTGAAAGGGCAGTTGTTTATCGTTGCTGTGTTTGACAGTAAACCTAAGGGAACTGCACTCCTGAAACGTCCTGCGAAGAGTCTCAATGTCCTGAACGGAAGGAGCCATGATGAAGGAGACCAAACCGAGACTTTTCCTCATATATGTCATCCAAAATTGAAATTTTTTAATTACTGAATCATTCAAGCAATTCTCGAATGCTTGTAGAATATAAGAGATATATCATTATCATTATATTTTGTAAGACAATAATTAGTTTATATAGATATTTTTTCCTTCAGGATATTAATTTTTGGCTGGAATAATAAAGGAGTGGGTCACTGAAGAAGTGTGCCTTTTCTTATCATGAGCCAAGATGTTTGCGTAGTTATTATCACCATTTGACATTGCTGTATGAGATGAATATTGTTTTGTGATTACAGTATGTACTTTAGTTTAACGTATTTTTTGAAATCCAGTAGAAAACATCTTAGAATATCCGTTTAAATATTATTCATGAAACAACATATATTTTTATTCCTTTTTACCTAATGATTTGACAGTCATACAGAAAAATAACTATACTAAAACAAGATGATACTCTGTTTATTAATATAGACTGATTAAGAATTGGCTGGGGTATATTGTAATTAACAACAGGGCATGCCCTAAGGATTTGATTATTATTTGAATACTTATTAGTAAATCAAAACTTATCATAATTAGCTTGGATATTAACTTGCTGCTTCCTTTCGAATATTCCTAGAAATATTACGTATCACAGCAAACATTGTCTGACATTGAAAAAACGCAACTGACAGTATGATTTGACTCGTTAAAGGTGCGTCCACACGGCCGGACACTGTCCGTCGAACACCAACTGTTACCAGTTAACAATGGGAAGCAGAAAGAAGAGCTGGTGACATCAATAACGAGTACCAAGGAGGTGTAAATTCAGTGCCCATTTTCGTAATCTCCGGAGGGACACGATAAACGGAGTTATACTTATTTACCAGATGGAATTTAGCTGTTGGTTAATTAGGTTTCACTAGCCATGTAATTCTGTTACGGAAGAAAGCTGCCAATGGCATCCGATAGGAGAGAGGCAGAATTGCTAATCGAATTTTACTCGAAGGACCCATGCTTATGAGTAAAGCAGATGTTTCCAGACAGAAATAAATGTGCAGCGGCAATTTATAAAATAAGGTCAGAACGCCAAAGAAGTTGATTGTCTGTTACTGGTTTAGAAGTCAAAGAAGAGAATTCAATCTAATCTGGGTCAATTCAGGGGAGAGAGAGAGAGAGAGGAGAGAGAGAGAGAGAGAGAGAGAGAGAGAGAGAGAGAGAGAGAGAGAGAGAGAGAGAGAGATACGCAAATTGGAGAAATGAAAAAAAGTTTTGGGCTGGTACTGGAGGCATTTGCACCCCCAACTTTTGGCGATGATACAAAATGATAGAATCTGTTTCAATTTTGAACATCCAAGTCTCTCATATGCCTGAAGGAGTGTTTGATCTTGAGGGAAGTAAGTAACTGTGTGTGTGCGTGTGTATGTGTGTGTGTGTATATATATATATATATATATATATATATATATATATATATATATATATATTATATATATATATATAAATATGTGTGTGTGCATGCGTATAGATGTATATGTATATATATTCTCCAGACGTGTTTCTGGAGAAATACTCCCCCTTGTACATGTGTCCCCCTTATAAAAGGTTTTATTTTCTCCGATAGAACGTAGGTGTTTGGGTCCATCTATATATATTGAAGTTTCTAAAGTGTGATTTATAACCAATTTGATGTTCTTTTGAAATGGTTGAATGACTTCTCTTATCACTTGGTCTCTGCAACCAGGCCTTCCATGCACATTCCACTGTCCTCAACAAATGGCAGGAATAATTAATGCTGCATAATGCCAATTATCTGGTTTTATTTTATGGCGTATCATGCACCGCATTTAAACCAGACATCAACTACTTCTTTCTTAAGCCCTGTCCACACGATCGAGCATGCCCGACAGGCAAACAGTGATACCAGACTATTGTATGTAGTGAGAATGAGGATTGATAACGTCAGAAACGGGAAAACCGCAGCAGAGATCTGACAACAATATTGGTTGCCAGATCCCTGCCTGTGGTTTTACCGCTTCTGACGTCATTAAACCCTCATTCTTACTACATACTGTGGTCTGGTATCACTGTTTGCCCGTCGGGCATGCTCGATCGTGAGGACAGGGCTTTAAGCACAGAATAATAATGACATAAAAAACCTGTGTATTGCCAGCGGTCACGGTCTTCGTATATTGTCTGCCGGTCTTTGCCTAGTGAACGGAGTAGAAACTAATCAGACAACTTCATCTGGTACCACTGTTTGTTGCCATATCAACTTCCCTCGTTTCAACGCTAATGACGTCATAATCCTTGCTTTATGATATGGCAACAGTGTTTGTCCGACAGACACTGTTCATCGTGTGGACGCACCTTAATGTAACTTCATTACATGTGTCTATGAGGATACTAGAACATTCTAGTTTCTGTGAAAAATAATACTTTTTTAAAAACTGTTTGTCAGTTCCTTAAATATCTATTGCTTTTTCTTCGGCTGATATAAAGCGTACGTAAAGAAAAAAGACCTTAGATAGTTATATCTCCCTAGTAAAAAGTCATTAACCTCTCTCTCTCTCTCTCTCTCTCTCTCTCTCTCTCTCTCTCTCTCTCTCTCTCTCTCTCTCTCTCTCTCTCTCTCTCTAATGTAATTTGCTTTCCCATCTTCCCAAATTATAATGGGTAGCATCATTGTTTAAGATTCTTTTTATACTGGATTCATAATGAAAATTTATTTTGGGTTGAACTTTAAATATTAGCCACTGTAGAAATGTTGTTGGAGATTTTAGAGTTTTTAAATGTCTTTTCGAGACGCATTTTGGCAATTTAGCAAATGGAACAACAGTAAATATAAAGGTGCCGTGACTTCTCTTCAGTTATTGAGAGCATCAAAGCTCTCTAGAGCAAATTTCTATGATTCTCCATTGCTTCCTTGTTAGAGTATCAAAAGGGGCTGCGTTGTGATCGGATTTTCATTCGAAATTTACAAATCTCTATTAGGGTGAATGTAAAGAGGTTTTGCACCTTTTGGAAGCTCGTCACCTCCGAAATATTATTGTGCAAAGTATTTTAGGCATTTGCTAGTCAATGCTAAATGTCACGCGGACAAAGGTTTGATTTTTTTCTAAGGCGACATTAATTGGTGGATTTGTATGGACTGTTGCTAATGCTCTGTTTAATTAGTAGATACTTAATGTTCTCTAAATTACTAAATAGAATTTGAAAATTTTTCAAAAATAGTTTTGGGACCATTAATCTTTTGTTATTGATTAGTTTTCTATATATTATTGTTTACACATAGTGTAAAGACAATATATGAAGGGTTTTAAGATGCAATTGCGCACAGTGGCTTGAGACCAAATTTTCTATACCGAGTTTTCCGAAACCGATTTTTTTCATACTAAGTTTTTAAGACCTAATTTTCCATACGGAGTTTTCCGAGACATTTTTTTTCATACTTAGTTTTCCAACACAATTTTTCATACTGAGTTCCAAGACCGGTTTATTCATACTGAGTTGTCCAAGACTGAATTTTTCATACTGAGTTTTCCGAGACTGATTTTTTCATACCAAGTTTTCCGAGACCGAAATTTCCATACTGAGTTCCGAGACCAGTTTATTCATAGTGAGTTGTCCAAGACTGAATTTTTCATACTGAGTTTTCCTTGACTGATTTTTTTCATACGAAGTTTCCTGAGACTAATTTTTTTCATACTAAGTTTTTGAAAACCAAAGTTTCCGTACCAAGTTTTCAGAGACCGATCTTTTTCATACCGAGTTATCCGAGACCAATTTTTTTTCGTACTGATTTTCCGAGAATGATTTTTTTCATACTGAGATTTCCAAGAGCGGAGTGTTCATACTGAGTTTTCAGAGACCACTATTTTCATACCGAGTTTTTCGACAGTGATTTTTTCATACTGAGTTTTCCAAGACCCAATATTTTCAAACCGAGTTTTCCGAAACCGATTGTTTTCAAACCAAGTTTTCCGAGACCAGTTTTTTTCATACTGAGTTTTCCAAGACTGATTTCTTCATACTGAGTTTTCCGAGACCGGTTTTTTCATACTGACTTTTCCGAGACCGGTTTTTTTTTTTCATACTGAGTTTTTCGAGACCGGTGTTTTTCATAATGAGTATTCCGAAACCGGTTTTTTTTTCATACTGAGTTTTCCGTGACCGGTTTTTTTCATACTGAGTTTTCCGAGACCGGTTTTTTTCATACTGAGTTTTCTGAGATCGACTTCTCCACACTGAGTTTTCCGAGACCGAGTATTCTGGTCACCGTATTAAGGTGCATGCGTGCAATGGGATATGATAGGCAGGATTGAAGTCTTGAAGATTTGGCTTTACTTTGTTTTTACCATATTAAAACTATACTTTTGTCTCATTTGTATAATGCTTTCGACCTTTGAATCATATTTTACTGGGTTGAATGGGTATGAAGGTAGTGAATATGCTGATAATATTCCTGTCGTTCCTCATTCCCTTTTAGGGAAAAAAAAAAACCCTTTTGCCAGCAATCATGTTCTGATTTGAAAAAATCTTTACACGGATGGGCTGAAGTGTAATCGCATTAACGCAGGTCTTTATAGCCTCAATTGGTAAAGAATCATTATCCCCTTTTCTTTGTTTCTTTTTTTATTTTGGTTGGATTATGAAGGCTCATGTTCCAGTTTTATGTATGACGGGATAACGTGATAAAGGCAATTTAAGTGATACTTTTACAACCGTGAAAATTTGCACGGAAAAAATGGAAATGTAGATTGTATATTGCACAGATATTAGTGTTGATCTAATCATTGATTATTTAGTGGATTAAAATTTATTTTCTTACGTGGAATTATCTTGCACATTAGGGGTGATTGCATGAAATAGCCTTAATATCCAGGAAAATATCAAGTGCTCGTAATATTGGGGTAGTTTTGAAGCTGCTGTTTTTATTAACCTTCTGTGCTGTATGAAAGGGTCTTTATTGCAGTAACTTAGTTCACTGCGATTTCAACATTAATTCAGGCATTTCAGGTATGAATTAGTCATGTGTTTCTTTGGAGCCAACTAGCGTTAAGGAAAAATTTATATATTCATATATTTCACCATTATACCTTCTTCCCTTTAATGATTCTGAAGCACGCTACCAATTTTCATATTCAAATGGTATTTTGTGATGAAGTTGCAAGACTTAGGGTTAGGATATAGGGCTTAAGGTCGACAGAAATATGAACAGAGAGAGAGAGAGAGAGAGAGAGAGAGAGAGAGAGAGAGAGAGAGAGAGAGAGAGAGAGAGAGAGAGTTATATTTATTTCATTATTGAAGATACGATTATGAGAAAATGTTTTGCTCGAGTTCTGTATAGTCCAATCAAACCGTTCATACGAAACGACCCAAGGGTCAGACTTGGAATATTTTAGTATTATTACAGTATTATAACAAGCCAAGGTACAGCCCTAGGTAGAAAAATCAAATATTGCAAGTCCTCAAGTCACAGTAAGGAAAGCAGCCTAATGCGTAAGAAGAAAATTTGATTTAAAAAATAAACCATTCACGAGAATAACATCAATATGTTCAAGAATATATACAAAGAGAAAGGCACTAGTGGTGGTTTTTGAAACTGAGTACCAAAAAGGAATATAAGAAAAGGGTACTAGAAAGGGAACCTGTTTATATACTGCGAGGCGTGTGTAACCCTTCTATTAAGCGTGCTCAACACACCTTTTGTTTGTTTTTTGTGTCTGTTGATTTTGATTTTCGTTCATTATTTCTGAAACTGTTCATGTACAATGCCAAACAACATTTCCCCTTTATAACAAAGAGCGGCATTGCCACGCACACAAATACTTGGTCTCTCCCCGTCCCCTAGGTAGGTAGGTGAGAGGAATTTCCATGCCCTTGTGAGACACGGGTACCCCGAGAGGTGCATTCGGAAACCATAATCTCCCACAAATTGCCGAAACTGCTGTGTTGTAGTTAGGAAAAGGGGGATGGATGGGAAGGGTTGAATGTATGCGTGTGCGTTCATATCTATATAAATATTTGGCCAAATTTTTGACGGATTGTGAACATTATTTAATTATTATTAGGCTTTGATCCTCACCAACAAAGACTTATACTCTAAGTTTGTAACACTCACACACGGCCGGCCAACAATCAATTTTACTGTCATCCATTTTACAGGCGAGTCCTTGATAATTGATTTCCATCACTTGATTCGTTTTACTTGCCAAAGATTCTTCAACATTCCGGCGAAAATCCTTGCTCTTACAGTCACTCTTCACTCGCCTCTGTTTTCACGTACCTTCCAGTTTTCTGATATTGAATCACGTTCTTTCTTCCAAGCACCTACTACGTATAGGTATCAAAATCTCTATCCCCTCAATACTATGTCATTGTTTTAACGTTCAGGCTTTGTAGATGGATTTTTATAAGGTTATGTTTACACACACAACGAGAGAGAGAGAGAGAGAGAGAGAGAGAGAGAGAGAGAGAGAGAGAGAGAGAGAGAGAGAGAGATGGACACGTTCAAACACGTATTCAGACACCCCTCTAGTAAATCCGCTAAATGATCTTATAACAATGATGAGTTGACATTGTGTTCCTGTTGTTGTTAACGAACCTTTTGTCGTTATTTTTCTTTTTTAATTCTAGTATTTAATTATTAGAAATTTTAATTCCTGTTTGAAAACGGATATATTTGACGTCGATGAAATAGAGAACAATTGTGTCTCATTCTGGCTATTAAATGGATGCTCGTGTTTTGTTTTTCGTTTATGGCTATTAGCATTCGTTTATTGCTGTTAACTGTAACCCGGCAATATTCTTTAACTTTTATTTTTCATACCAATTAATGAAAAAAACCGTATTTCGAAGGTGTTTGCTAGTCTCGAGAAAACTAAACAGCGAAGTTAGATCAAAATCCTAAAAGATGAAAACGATTTTTCCCCTAAGCTTTTCTTTGCCTTTAGGACATAGAATTTCATACTTTCCGGCAATATTTCCTTTCAGAATTCTGTGTTCGGTTTCCGTCTTTTATGTGCTGTTGCAGCTCACATTAGGAAGGCATGTTCCTTCCGTGGCACATTTCTTGAATTACATCTAATTCTTTTCATTGGGGTTCTATTTGAAATTTATAAAAGGTTCTTTGATACCCGAAAATTCTTATTTTTGGAATGGGTTCACGTCCATGATTATGGGATTTTCTTTCCTTTTCTGTTTTCGAAAGATCGATAAAGAATTTTTATTGGTGAATTTTCTCCGATGGAGGTCAAATTTAAATCGCCTCCTTTTTTAAGTTTGTGAGGTGAATTAGATGAAGACTGTAGAAGAATTCAGATTTATTCGCCCTTATGTGAGGTTCGCATTCCTCATTAATCATAAGGTAACTTCAATCCATTTTACTTGGCCTAAAAGAATACTTAAAAGGATGATTTCAAATGTAATGAATAGACATGATAATAATAAGGACAACAATGATAACAGTGGAGTACTCCAATGGAAAGTTTTGTCACCTATGTTGATTATTCTCCTTATGGATTTTGTTATACATAGAACAGTTGGGGATGGTGGAGAAGGATGAGACTGGATTGGTAATATAAAATTACTTGTCCCAGAGAATTCTGATGATGCTGTTCCTGTTAGCGGAACGCTACAGTATTTGCAATGCTTGCTTATCAAAATGCGTGAAATATCACATGAGGTTGGGCTAAAGATGAATATAAGGAAGGCATAGATGATGAGAACAGAATATGCAATGGAAGTTGAAATAACATTGGAAGGAGAAAGGATTAATGAGGTAGAATCGTTAAATATTTAGGAACTATGAACTCTAATACAGGGTCTTTATAATTGGACTTAAATGAAAAATTGAAAAAACAAATCAGACAATGGCCAGATTAAGTAAAATTCGGAAATCAAATCGCCTAAAATTACATATAAAAATCAGGCTATATATCAGTTTAGTGAGATCAGTGTTACTGTATGGACATGAGCCATTGTATGACAATAAAAAAATTTCCAACAGATTTAGTAGATTAGAGAACAAAGCCCTCAGAGGAATATTGGGAGTTAAATGGCAGGACAGAATTAGAAATGAAACTATAAGAGAGATTACTTGAATGCCATATGTGGATGAGATCATGGTGAGGGGTAGATGGAGATGGTTTGGGCATGCTTTTCGATCTCTCCAAAAGAGATTAGTTCACTAAATCTTCAACTGGGCTACATAAGGCACTAGAAGAGTTTAAAGACCCAGGCCTACAGGGGTGAGAACTATGAAGCGTAAAGTAGGAGATGATGAATGGAGAAGTATTCAATTAAAAGCTCACTTTAGAGACGACTTGCGAAATCTAACCGAGGCCCTTTACATCAATAGGCGTAAGAGATGATGATATTGAATATTTCGACAACGGCCTTTTCGAAATGAGAATAAAGAATAATTCGGGTTCCTCTTTGCATGAAAAACCCCCTATTATTATTATTATTATTATTATTATTATTATTATTATTATTATTATTATTATTATCAAAACTAAGTTACAATCCTGGTTAGGAAAGAAGGATGCTATAAACCCAAGGGCTCCAACAATGAAAATACCCCAGTGAGAAAACGAAACAAGGAAATAAATAAACTACAACAGAAGTAACGAATAATTAAAATTAAATAAATAAACTACAAGAGAAGTAACGAATAATTAAAATGAAATATTTTAAGATCTTCCATGTATAAACTATAAAAAGAAACATGTCAGCCTGTTTACAAAGACTTTCTCTGCATGTTTTAACTTTTAAAGTCCCACCAGATTTAGTAGATTTGAGAACAAAGCCCTCAGAAGAATATTGGGAGTTAAA
>NC_090757.1:25803482-25805982 GCF_036898095.1 Palaemon carinicauda
GACTGTTTTACACATTAAAAAGTTCTTGAGGAGGATAAACAACATAGGTGACAACACATTCCCTTGGAGTACTCCGCTGTTCATTGGAAACTCACTTGATAAGACTCCATTAACATTAACTTTGCTCTTGCTATGCTCATGAACAGACTTAATCAAATTTACATATTTAAGAGGAATTCCATAATAACGCAGGATTCTCCACAAAATTGGACGGTGCACACGATCAAAGGCTTTTTCGTAGTCCAAAAATACCATCAAATGGAGTTTTCTATATTCTATTGTTGTACAACATGTTTCAAAATGAAAATTTGGTCAGTGCAACTCCCTTTTCTAAATCCTGCTTGTTCATCTCTCAGCTTTTCATCAATATTTCTTACCAGTCTCTTAAGAATAAGCATACTATATATTTTCATAACGTAAGTGTTATGCCTCTGTAATTATTGCAATCAGTCAGATCTCCCTTTCTAGCTATTTTCGCCAACACTCCTAACTCCCATTCATCAGGCTTTGCCTCTTCATGCCACATTCTACAAAATAATCTTGTAAGTAGTCTGGGACTCACTTAATTTTCGGCCAGTATCATCTCTGCAGTTATTCCATCGTATCCAGGGGCTTTCCATCTCTAGTTTTTTAGGATCGCTTCGACTTCAAACACACTGAATTCATTCATGGGCACAACAAGGTCTTCATCAGCTTCAGGTATATCTATCAAATTATTCCCTTCATATGTCCTATTCATACCTTACTAAAGTGGTACATCCAACGTTGTCTTTCTTCATCTTATGTTGCTATAACAGAGTCATCTCTATTTTTGATGGGTATATGCTTCTTCTTCTTTGCCCCAGTCGAGATTTCATTAATAATTCTGCGAGCAATTCTCACACCATAGCCACTTCCTGTATTCATAGCTTCGTCTGCCTCATCTGCTTTACTGTCTAAATACTCTCTCCAGTCATTCTTGGCTTTTCTTTTGACCTGGCTGTCAATACTGGAATACTTAGCATACTCTACCTTGTAATTTTCATTACGTCCTCGAAAACTTTCAACAATCAATTTCTGTCTTTGTCTCCTTTTTATAGTATCCCAAGTATCATTCGATTTCCATGGCTTTCTCCTTGTAACTGTTTGCCCCAAGACTTCACTACCAACTGACTGACGTATGTTCTTAATATCACACCATTCTTCATTAATTGTCTGTTCTTCGTCTCTTAAAGTCTCTAAGACTGCAAATAGATTCCTACATTTAATTGCAAATGTTTCTCTGTAGTATATACTGTACAGTTTCTATTAATGAGTAAATTGATAGTAAACCTTTTTTGACTTTCTGGGGTCGTAATTGTTATACAATGATTTGTCTTCCTGATTTATTTCTGTTTAGAGAGAGAGAGAGAGAGAGAGAGAGAGAGAGAGAGAGAGAGAGAGAGAGAGAGAGAGAGAGAGAGAGAGAGATTTTGTATCAAGTCAACAAATGAAATCTTTAGCAGGGTGCACCTATGACCTCACTTTCTGTTTATAAATTTAACGTATTTTTCTAGGGTCAGAGCTGGCGGACAATTATTATCAGTGTTACTTAGGTATCAGTTTTAGTATTTATTGTAGTTATTAATAATGTATCAGGCTCTTTAGAGCTTCATATAAAATATGAAAATTATAAAATAAGAAATAGAAACAATGTTTAGTTCGGTTGATTATGTCATTTGTTATCGTGGTTACGGTGCACGACTGACCACATTTAATATTTTCCATTTACTGTATTCTCATGAACACTACAGAGCATCATGAGAGAAACTTGATGACATTGGCAGTACACAGACGCCTTTTGGCAGGTCATTAACATTTTTATCCTGATTCACTTTCAAAATCACCGAGGCATCTAAACTTACATTCATTTACCGAAAACGTTAACAATTATATTCTCATTTACATCAATGTTGACTGCAATATCAATCAGCAATTCGAGGGCAAATCACGAGAGCACGAGCATGCGTGCGCACAAGCATTTTTTATCAATCATCAAAATCAAACCAGTGTTCTCTAGTCCTCGATAGTGCCATATCCTCAGTACCATGGTCTTCCGCTGTCTTGGGATGGAGTTCTCTTGCTTGAGGATACACTCGGGCGCACTTTTCTATTTTATTTCTTTTCCTCTATCTTTTTTTTTCAAATCTACATAGTCTAGATGTGAAAGATCTGTTTTAATGTTGCTATTGTTCTTAATCTCCTCTTGTAGTTTATTGACTTATTTCCTTTCCTCACTGAGCTACTTTTTTCGGTTATCAGATGTGAAGTTTGGCCAACGCTTTCATTCTTTATTCTTTATGGAATGGTTTGATGTTTATTCAGTTCATTCATGTTTTCTCAAGGTCAACTTACGTTAATGCTGACTCATATTTAAAGTAGTCTATTGTAAAATCGAATGCTAGATATTGAACTCATTTTAAGGCAGCTTATGCAGGATGATGAAATGACGTTAAGAAATGATTTTAAAATATGTATTCTT
>NC_090757.1:25810982-25813482 GCF_036898095.1 Palaemon carinicauda
CTAACTGCCACAGATTTGGTACCTTGTTTAGGTGTGGTTCTCCTTTTTGAGGATACAGTATTATGCTTATGTGTGTGTGTGTATATATATATATAATATATATATATATATATATATATATATATGCACATGCAAATATATATATACAGTATATATATATATATATATATATATATATATATATATATATATATGTATATGTATATATATATATATATATATATATATATATATATATATATATATGTATATATATATATATATATATATATATATATATATATATATATATGTATATATATATATATATATATATATATATATATATATATATATATATATATATATATATATATATATATATTTAGTTTGCATATAGTTCTTTATTTAGTTCACCTTTTCGCACGACTTTTATTTTCTCCTTGTGTTTTTACATTATTATTCCATTATTTAAACATGCATTTCCAGCAAATGGTCGTATCCTAATTCAATAAAAAGTAATGCCGGTGTTGACAGTTATAATTGCCATAGTTACAATTGTAAGGATAATTTGGATCGTAGTAATATTAATGAATAGTGACAATAACACTATACAGATCTTGATCTACTTTTACCATGCATACATTTCTTTTCAAAATATATATATGAAAAAATTATCAAGAAAATATTATTTCCATAAGATACGTGAAGTGTATTGTTTATTTCTGGTTCAGAGGCATTGCTTATATGCAGCCTATAATAAGTAACCACACTTTTCATCACTCTTACTAATACTTAACTTTCCCAACTATTCCCTACCCTGGTTAGCTAATTGTCCTCAGTCTTCTTTCACCCACCTTTCCTATCAGCAAAAAAGAAGAAGAAAAAAAGATGGATTGCTCTCCCTTTAAATTATCATGAATTAATTCGTGGATTTGGTTTTATATTAATTATCTGAAATATAAGTCTTATTTTTTCAATTTTTCTCATTAGTTATACTTAATTATATACGATTTCATTTTATTGTCATTAGGCGAGTTTATTTACTTGTACTTATGTCTATTGTTTCACTAGGCTCATTCATCCGGTTTTCATTAATGCGGCGCTGTTAGTACGGTTAATTTACTTAATTGATATGTGTTTCCTCATTAGGAAGTTGAATCACTTCATTAGACATTCAAATCCCCGATCCTATGAAGCGCACATGGACGATGTAATAGTTTCTGTTTAGTCATTTAGGCGAAGTTCTTTTTATTAAAAACGTTGTTAAGGTTCATGGGGATTAAATTTATTTTATAGATAATTTCTCATGATTAATTATATTAACATTTTAAGGGTATTGTAAAGTTAGTGTATGATGAATAATTGTTATTCTGCTCCAGCTAATGATCCCAGAATGTGCATTAATTCGAATGATTATTTAGGATTAAGAAAGAAGCCGTAAATCCCATATTTTAAATTGATAATTGCTTTAGAATAGAAATTTTGAACATGTATATAGGACATTTAGTCCCAAATTACAATAATTTATTCTTGGTTTTGATTTTTTTTATTCTTTTTTTTTCTGTATGCTTTCTTCACGATTTTTAAGGCGGCTGACGATCTTTTCATCGGTGTTCATATATGGTTATAAAGCCAAAAGTTTTTTTTTATTACCGATCCAATTTCTGGAGGTAATGTAGTTCCCTCGTGCGTGTGTTTCTTTGTGTGCATTATTTTGATTATGTCAACAAAATACTTCGAGAATGGATTAACTATCAGTAAAACTTGGTGAATATATTAATACATTTGCACGTTTATTGTTATTTTATCCATTTTGCTTTAGATGTTGAATTAATATCTCTCTCTCTCTCTCTCTCTCTCTCTCTCTCTCTCTCTCTCTCTCTCTCTCTCTCTCTCTCTCTCTCTCTCAACAAAATACTTCGAGGATGGATTCACTATCAGTATGAATATATTAATACATGTTATTTTATCCATTTTGCTTTAGATACTGAATTAATTAATCTCTCTCTCTCTCTCTCTCTCTCTCTCTCTCTCTCTCTCTCTCTCTCTCTCTCTCTCTCTCTCTCTCTCAACAAAATACCTCAAGAATGGATTAATCATCAGTAAAACTTGGTGAATATATTAATACAATTTGCACATGATATCTGTTATTTTGTCCATTTTCCTCTAGATACGGAATTAATCTCTCTCTCTCTCTCTCTCTCTCTCTCTCTCTCTCTCTCTCTCTCTCTCTCTCTCTCTCTCTCTCCTCTCTCAGACACACACACACAGGCAGACCATTACACGAGTCATTTCTGAACCCAGACCCCTTTCGAAGGGCAACCCCCATCAAATGTTAGAGGGACGAATGTTATGCTTCTCATCTTGATGCTCCATCGCCGCGGTAGTTTGCGCATCGTTAAATTCAACTGAATCTCGCCTAACTGCTAATGGGGTTGATCAGCGAACGAGATAAGTTCTTGCTAAATGGCGCCTAGGATGCTCGGTTGCGGTACCATTTGGGAAAGGAAGGAAAATG
>NC_090757.1:25823482-25835982 GCF_036898095.1 Palaemon carinicauda
ATTACAAACACAGCTTTACCAGGTCACCGAAAACAATTTTCAAGGAAATTGTTAAAACATCATGAAAAATTATACGCCCTATTAAACGCCAATTTCGTGTAGGACTATTTTCGCAGCTGGCATCTGCATGCCACCAAAGTAATTGTACTTGTTACCAGAGTCATGCAGGAAATTCCCAGTAATTTGTTATTGTCACAACCAAATTAAATGTTATTATTATGTGTACCTCGTTGATAATCCCCAGAGAATTGGTAACTGTCACAAAAAAAAAAGAAAAAAAAAACTCATCTCTGAGATAAAAAAAAAAAAAAAAAAAAAAAAAGTCATCTCAGAGATAAATGTACTTGTTGCTACGGATATGTGGAATATTTGGCAAATTCAAAGATATACATTGTCACATCATGATGAAATTATAGATTTACATTTGTCAAATCATGATGAAATTGTAGATTTGCATTTTTCACGTCATGAATTTATAGATTTACATTTGTCACATCATGATGAAATTATAGATTTACATTTGTCAAATATGATGAAATTGTAGATTTGCATCTGTCACATCATGAATTTATAGATTTACACTTGTGAAATATGATGAAATTGTATATTTGCATTTGTCACATCATGAATTCATAGATATACATTTGTCATATCATGATGAAATTGTAGATTTAAATTTGTCACATCATGAATTTATAGATTTACACTTGTCAAATATGATGAAATTGTAGCTTTGCATTTGTCACATGATGAATTTATAGATTTACATTTATCACATCATGATGAAATTGTAGATTTAAATTTGTCATATCATGATGAAACTATAGATTTACACTTGTCAAATCATGATGAAATTGTAGATTTACATTTGTCACATCATGATGAAATTGTAGATTTGCATTTGTCACATCCTGAATTTATATATCTACATTATCACATCATTATGAAATTGTAGATTTAAATTTGTCACATCATGATGAATTTATAGTTTTACATTTGTCACATCATGATGAAATTGTAGATTTGTATTTGTCAAATCATGATGAAATTATAGATTTACATTTGTCAAATCATGATGAAATTATAGATTTGCATTTGTCACAGCCTGAATTTATGCTCTGCATTTGTCAATTCATGATGAAATTGTAGATTTGCATTTGTCACATCATGATAAAATTGTAGATTTACATTTGTCACACTATGACAATAATTACGACTGGTGTTAAAAAAAATAAAGCCACACAAAATCCCTTATTGTTAAAAGTTTTAATTGGAACATAAGAAGCTGATTTGTCATCATCATATGCTTTAAATCTATTTGGTCTTGACTTGGATATTCTTGAATTTCAAAGTGACTCTGCTACATAAAATGAGACACAAATCCTTGTTAATTATTTTCGAAAAGGGAAAGGGACGCCTGTCCTTTGCTAAAGCCATTTGATTATTATTATTATTATTATTATTATTATTATTATTATTATTATTATTATTATTATTATTATTATTATTACTTGCTAAGCTACAACACTATTAGTCCATTTCTTTTATCGAGGCAGATTTGCACCGACTCACAGCGGTGCCCTTTTAGCTCGGAAAAGTTTCCTGATCGCTGATTAGTTAGAATTATCTCGTCCAACCAATCAGCGATCAGGAAACTTTTCCGAGTCAAAAGGGCACCGCTTCGAGTCTGTGCAAATCTGCATCGCTAAAAGAAATTGACTATAGTTGGAAAAGAAGGATGCTATAAGCCCCGGGGTCCCAACAGGTAAAATAGCCCAGTGAGGAAAGGAAACAAAGAAAAATATTTTAAGAACAGTAACAACATTAAAATAAATAACTTCTATATAAACTATAAAAAATTTTCTTTGGTATCCTGAAGAAGCAAACAACTACAGCAGATACATTTGTAGGCACCAGATGGTTGTAATATTGTTAGTTAGAAAACGTTTGGAGGCCTCTTATGTTTACAAACCCTTCTTTCATTACCACTGTCTGAAAACAACAACAACAAAAAAGAATGAAAGCACCATGTACAACTGACCTATTCTATGACTATGCAAAGCTTTATGGACGATTAGAAACTTAACAAATTAATGCGGCAGACCGTTGGCCCACTCATAAAATTGATATAATGAACAAACGAACGAATATGGCGGTCAAATGTTATTGAATGCAATTCTGCCTCGGGCTAAAGGAATTATGGAGCAACACAAACAGACAATTGATTGCATATGCGTGCTAAGACAAAAATCCTCTTTTTGTGTTGATAATCATTAATTCCAAAACCGTCGCAGCTGGCCATGAACATTTTAGCCAGTCAGGCCAAACATGTTTAGTGCTATTGTATTAAAACATGGAAAAGTTCAAATTATGCTAAATTAAGTCCCAGCAAAATACACAATACACAGAATAAAGAATTACAATAAACAAATGCAAATCGAATCAATACTTCGACCAAAAAAACAAAAAAAAACAAAAAAAAAAATAATTCGATAAAAACTGTTTTCTGTAAAGTGAACATTACTATATGTGCAGCAAAAGGATTTATCAGCATTCTGTACCACGACTATGTAGCATTTCAAAAAAATACCCATTTTAATATAAAGTTCTCATTATGAAATGATGAGTCCTATGACTTTATAAAGGGTTAATGCCGATAAACTTTCAATTTTTCGTATAGAATCAGATAATTTCAGAACAGGAAAATTAATCTTTTTTTTTTTTTTTTTTTTTTTTTTTTTTTTTTTTTTTTTTTTTTTTTTTTTTTTTTTTTTGTCAGGTTGAAACTATTAAATTATTTCATAAAAATGAAGAGCTTCCAGTTGATGAAAAAATACATGAAATGTGTTGTTATTATTTGCAGAAAATATTTTTTTCCGGTAAGGCATTTCGAAAAAATGCAACTCAAACACAGTAATAATAATAATAATAATAATATCAAAAGTAAGAAAACCCAAATCAACAATATTAATAAGAAGAAGAAGAAGAAGAAAGAAGAAAGAAGATAGAAGAAAGAAGAAAGAAGAAGAAGAAGAAAGAAGAAACGGCTCTCCTTCAATATTGTCTAATTCTAAATATTTACTCCATCCGACTTCCTCTTAATTTTGTTGAAAATCAAAACCCAGTAGTAGAATATTCCCTTACGAGGTTTCATTGTCATGATATATCTTAAATTAAAAAAAAAAAAAAATAATTAAAGGACCTATTCACTCTTATTAATTTTTTGGTTAGTCTTCAAACTCCTCACACTTCGTTCTGTTTATCCGCAGTACAGTTGGCATCATTAATTCCGGTACACTTTACGGGAAGCTTGGGAGACGTGAGTGTGCCAAAATTGATGAAGCCAACTGTACCATACCTCATAACTTAATATACATTCCATATTTTTAATTTTTTTTTTTTATTAGACTGATAGGGATCAATGTTGCATACCTATTGCCTATGATTAGTATTATAAATAGCTTATATGGACATAAAGAAAAATATGAAAGTTTAAAGGAGTGATGAACTGCATAATTATGTCCTAACAAGTCATGCATATACGTCAATACTGATCACTATACAATATATGAAATATCTTGTATAAATATGACTCAAACACACACGCATACACACACACACACACACACACACACATATATATATATATATATATATATATATATATATATATATATATATATATATATATACAAGGTCTATAGATATAACCTTGTATATATACATATATATATATATATATATATATATATATATATATATATATATACACAAGGTCTATAGATATAACCTTGTATATATATATATATATATATATATATATATATATATATATATATATATATATTTGCGCGTGCGTATGAATATTTTTCTTAAATGCGTGTCAAGTTAAGAGTAATTACTTAGGGGGTGGATATCGTAATTTACCTCACTTTTATCCGATAACTGGATATCGATATTCCATTATTGGAACAAATCTTTTATTAACAGTAAATTAGGCATGCGGTATCAACGGGCTAAATTACTTACCGGATGTCGATAGCAGCGGGAAAAAGCACTTATTAGGGGCATTTTTTCCCTGTTGCGCTCACGGCCACAAAAGAGGAAGGAAAAAAAAAAAAAAAACCCTTGCCATCCCAAAGAGCAATTCGTACAGAATAGGAATTGATTTTGTAAATAGGCTCCAATTTTTCTAAAACAAATATAATGCGTGGAGGATGGTGGAGGACTCTATAGTTTATGAAGGGTGTCAAGTAGAGGAGAAATAGGCCAAAATACTCCTTAACCCGGACAGAAATAATATAAAGCTGAAAATTGGTATAGAGGTCAGGGATAGTGTCAGGAACATCAGAAGAAAGCCCCATTGCTTTGAACATGGGAACTCATAGGGGAGAGGGGTATAATGGAACAGAGGTCAAAATTTGAGATGCCCAAATCATTGCTTATACATCCTTGGAATAAATTTCGTTCAAGAACTGCTCAGATATGAACGTTTCCTTAAAATTGACCTGGTAAAGGAGAATTGATATGAAATGATAACAAGAGTTTATAATGTAATTACTAATTTCTGTAGTATAGATTATTCATTCATCAAAATATTTTCATTGAGAATAGATCATGTTCTATGGATTCTAGGATATCTATTCCATCCTCTTCCTTTTCAATGACACCACATTCTTCTTGGATTAGAGTTCTCTTGCTTGAGGCTACACTCGGGCACGCTGTCCTATCTTATTTCTATCTCCTGTTTTTTTTAAGTTTTTTATAGTTTATGTGTGAAAGATCTAATTTAATGTTGTTACTGTTCTTAGTATATTCTATTTTGATCGTTTATTACTTCTCTTGTAGTATTTTTATTTCCTTGTATTCTTTTCTCACTGGGCTACTTTTCCTTGCTGGAGCCCCTGAGCTTATAGCATCTTGCTTCTCCAGTTAGGGTTATAGCTTACCTTGTAATAATAATAATAATAATAATAATAATAATAATAATAATAATAATAATAATAATAATAATTTACATTTGCAACGAATGAGTTTCACTATATTTGAGAGTGCAATATCTTTATCCGTTGGTATAGGAACTAAACAGTTATGTACTTGCTTCCAACCCTAATTGGTAGGGTCCAAGTTAAGTTTATCGTCAAGCATTTTCCATGTAATGACCTACAAATGAACCCTTTGCTCGCCCTGTTGGAGGAAGCTTTCTGGGCTCTATCAAACCTTCACCAACTATTTGACGATATTTGAAGTACCTGAAACAAATATTTCCCAGTTGAAGAATTTTGTGAAATTGAAAAGGAAGAAGAGGGAGTATATATCCTAGAATCCATAGAATATGATCTATTCTAACTGAGAATATTTTAATGAATGAATAACCTATACTGCAGAAATTAGTAATTATAAGCTCTTGTTATCATTTCATATGAATTCTCCTTTACCTGGTCAGTTTTAAGGAAACATTCATAACTGAGCAGTTGTAGAACAAAATTTCTTATCCAATGATGTATCAGCTTTAATGATTTGGGCATCTCAAAATTTTGACCTCTGTTCCATATATACCCCCCCCCCCAACACTGAGTTCCCGGGTTCCAATCAATTCCTGACAAAAGCCTTAACGAAAGGCTTTATCTGAATGACTTAACTACAAGCATAAAGAAAGGTTTTATTTGAATGATCTTATTACATGCTTATCGAAAGGCTTTATTTGAAGAACCTAAGTACATTTTTGACGAAAGGCTTTATTTGAAGAACCTAATTACATCCATAACGAAAGGTTTTATTTGAATGATCTAATTACATGCTTATCGAAAGGCTTTATTTGAAGAACCTAAATTACATGTTTAACGAAAGGCTTTATTTGAAGAACCTAATTACATCCATAACGAAAGGCTTTATTTGAATAACCCTAATTACATGCTTAATGAAAGACTATTTAAATAACCCTAATTACATGCTTAACGAAAGCCTTTATTTGAATAACCCTAATTACATGCTTAACGAAAGCCTTTATTTGAATAACCCTAATTTTATGCATTACGAAAGCCTTTATTTGAATAACCCTAATTACATGCTTAACGAAAGACTTTATTTGAATAACCCTAATTACATGCTTAACGAAAGACTTTATATGAAGAACCTAATCACACGCATAACAAAAAGTTTCATTTGAATACCCTATTTCCATATAAACGAAAGATTTTATCTGAATGAATAACTACATGCATAACGAAAGGCCTTTTTTGAATAACCTAATTATATGTATAACGAAAGGCTGTATTTGAGGAAACTAACTACATGAAAAGCCAAAAATATTATTTGAATAATCTAACAACATTCATAACGGAAGGCTTTATTTGAATGACATAACTATATACATAACAAAGGGCTTAATTTGAAGAACCTAATTATATGCAAAAGGAAATGCGTTATTCGAATAACCTAATTAAATGCATAACACAATGCTTTATTTGAAGAACCTAACTATATGCAAAACCA
The DNA here is from genome assembly GCF_036898095.1 of Palaemon carinicauda. Taxonomy (NCBI): domain Eukaryota; kingdom Metazoa; phylum Arthropoda; class Malacostraca; order Decapoda; family Palaemonidae; genus Palaemon; species Palaemon carinicauda. The sequence continues at coordinate 25,829,978 of NC_090757.1, forward strand.
AAAGGCTTTATTTGAATAACCTAATTAAATGCCAAACCAAAAGGTTTTATTTCAATAACCTAACTACACGCAAAACCAAAAGGCTTTATTAGAATAACTTAACTACATGCCAAACCAAAAGGCTTTATTTGAAAAACTTAACTACATACAGAACCAAAATTCTTTATTTGAATAAGCAAAAGGCTATATTTGAATATCCAAACTACATGCAAAACCAAAAGGCTTTATTATGATAACCTAACTACTGTACATGCTCAAGCCCTTTAATAGGAATAATGAAGGTCCACATGCCTTCAGGTGTATTTATTAAACATATAACATAGTGAAAAGCATACAGCCCGGATATGATAATGGAACATGTACCTTAATCTATATCAATATGCTGGTAAGTGTCTATATAACACAGGCAATATAATGAAGATTGATATCAAGGTGTATTTATAAAACGGGTAACGCTACCAAGATCAATATGCCAGCAGCTGCTTTTATATTATACATATTAGGTGGTAGGTTGACCAGGGCTCCAGCCACCCGTTGAGGTACTACCGCGAGAGAGTTATTGGGTTCTTCGACTGATCAGACCGTAATACATAGGATCTTTCTGGTTACAGTTAATTTTTCCTTTGCCTACTCATACACCGAATAGTCTGGCGTATTCCTTACATATTCTCCTATGTCCTCATACACCTGACAGCACTGAGATTACCAAACAATTCTCTCTCAGAGGGTTAACTACTGCACTGCAATTGTTCAGTGGCTACTTTCCTCTTGGGAAGGGTAGAAGAGACTGTTTAGGTATGGTAAGCAGCTCTTCTAGTCCAAAATCAAACCATTGTTTTCTAGTCTTAGGTAGTGCCATAGCCTCTGTACCATGGTCTTCTGCTGTTTTGGGTTACAGTTCTTTTGCTTGAGGGTACACTCGGGCACACTATTCTATCTTATTTCTCTTCCTCTTATTTCGTTGAAGTTTTTATAGTTTGTATATGAAATATCTATTTCAATTGTCGTTAATGTTCTTAAATATCTTATTCTAATTGTTAAGTAGTTCTCTTATTTCTTTTATTCCTTTCCTCACTGGGCTATTTTCCATGTTGGAGCCCCTGGGCTTATAGCATCCTGCTTTCTAACTAGGTTAGTAGCTTAGCTAATAATAATAATAATAATAATAATAATAATAATAATAATAATAATAATAATAATAATAGTAACCTGAATATGCTATACTTTTTAGAATTAAATCATTCCCAGAAACACCTTTTCAGAATTGTTTACTCAATTGGTAAGATTGCGTTACCCATTAACTGAACTCATTTATTTCATCTTAATTAAGGAGGTGCATAATAATAGGTTGTAATTACATGTTTTTCCAAGCAAAGAAAATTAATTTTGAAATACGGTAAAATGAAGATTGTGAATTTTAATGATTTTTTTAATATTACAATACTTTGTTTTTAATTTTGATTAAATTTCTGCATTTGTTTATCAAAAGTCTTCGGAGTTTTTTTATGGACTGATCTTTTATATTATTATTATTATTATTATTATTATTATTATTATTATTATTATTATTATTATTATTATTTGTTATGCGACAACTCTAGTTGGAGAAGAAGGCTGCTATAAGCCCAGGGGGCCCAACAGGGAAAATAGCCCAGTGAGGAAAGGAAACAAGAAAAAAATAAAATATTCTAAGAACAGAAACAACATTAAAATAAATATTTCTCATATAAACTATAAAAACTTATGACATTTGCAATCATCAAAGATCTAAACGCCCTATAAAAATTAGAATTTCTGTTAAGAGGATCACAAAATGCAAGTTCTCTTATATTGCCCCAATGATAATAAAAATGCTAAAACTTACAGAGTATTCTCTCTTTTACGTCTCCGCTATTTCATCAATAAACTTTTCTGAAGACATCATTTGAATGACTGTTTCCTGCACTGGCAGCAGTATAAAGATAAGTGCTGATGCCTGAGTAACACGAGATAGACACTACTAATATCATTGAACAAATTGAGCTACAATTCCATCAAAAATTAGGAAAATCATCCTTTCACTCAGCAACGTCTTACAAGTGTGAGAAATTAGCTTGTTCTAAAAAGACGGCAATTGGGCTTACAATGTGCAGTTTACTGTGGACCCTGCAAAATCGTCTGTCTGATTTCATTCTGGAAGCTTAACTTTCATTTATAGCCTAAAACATTTTAATAGCATGGAAACCCTTGCCATTAATACTATAATTCTATTCTAGCATTTAACCAATGATTTATTTACTATACCATTACTATATCTATTATTACGGTTACGTTTAATGACATCATACCCAAGTGATTTTAAATAAATAACCAAAAGTCACTACTGTATCTTCGTACATTCATAGTCAAACACTACAAAGTTAACTTTACTGCATCCTAAAACAAACCATGTTTTATTTGAATACCCTATTTGCATATAAACGAAAGATTTTATCCGAATGAATAACTACATGCATAACGAAAGGCTTTAGTTGAATAACCAAATTATATGTATAACGAGAGGCTTTATTTGAGGCTAAGTTCATAAGGAGGATTCAAAACAAGATACCAATATGCAATGGACCTAGATATGCAATAAGAGTTACACAGTGTCAAGGACGCTAATACCCTCTACGCCAAGTATGAGCGAACCAAATGGAGGGCCATTGATGAGAATGGTGGCACAAGGCTTACTCGAGGATTATACATCCGGTGGCAGAAAAGGCTTTGGTACTAGGGCCATAGCAGCCCACACAGAACGAGACGTGGTTTGATCTGCGTTGGGTTTATTAATAAGAGGGATTACGACCTTCATGACAAATGATAACATATACAGTAATATATAAGGGAAAAGGAGTAACATGGAATTCAAGACATATGAGGTTTGCCATAATTCAGCAAAATAATAAAGAAAAAAGTAAATAAATACAATTACTTTGGGTAATTACAGTAAGCTCCCGTGAATAACATATACAGAAATTATCTCAAAACGTATTATGAAATCATAAAAAAATATATAAACCTTGGATCTATTACTCGGTTCATTAGAAAATTATCAGCGTTACAATGAAATAACATTAATACAAAAACAGTTCTAATATCTCAATAACCAAAAAGTATCGTAGTAGGCAAAGAAATCCCATTTTGATACACCCACACAAAGGTTCCTTAAAGCCGTTTGACTCTTAAAACCACAGGTGGTCCATACTTGATTCAGTGTTAGAAGGATGAATAGGGCAACATCATCGAGTTTTTCTATAAAGCTGATAGTTCTGGAGAAAGACAGTCCACATCATGGAAGAAAACGGTTATTTTGTGAACATAATTCAGTGCGTAAATACAGTAAAGAAATAAAGGAACATCTTGGTGGCCAAAGGGACAAATCAGCCTGCTCTCTCTCTCTCTCTCTCTCTCTCTCTCTCTCTCTCTCTCTCTCTCTCTCTCTCTCTCTCTCTCTCTCAAAACTTACTGATTAGTTTAAGGGACGAAGGAAATAACGTTAATGAAATTAGGAAAGTAGGCTGCAGTTTGGGGGCATTCCTGAAGATAAGAAGATTAACACAGCACCTGCATGGTGCCATGAAATTGGATAACGTAAAAGATAATTAAAGGAGAAATCGGGAATTGCGATAGGATGCTTGAGGTACCACTTAACTTGAAATTTAAGTATATATCTCTTTCTCTCTCTCTTTTCGAGATGGTCCCAGACGGGCCACAATATGCCTGCGACTCAAGAAAAGAATGGGGGAGGGAAAGAAAGTATGAAGAGTCGGTTAATTGCCCCTTCAGGAGATAACGTTCTATTCCTCGAAAGAATACTCCATACTTCAAGCAGCCGTTTCATGTATTGTTACCGGTTCCAAGTGACAGAGAAGCGAGCGGAGGGTTTATTCTTCTATTATGCAGAAAATGACTCGAAGCTGTCCAAATTGCTGTGAAAATGCTCGGGTTTTCACCGGCATGACGAATGCCGTTGCGTAGAGTTTTGGAGAAGCAACAAACATACTTGAATTGTCTGTAGTAGGCTACTGAGATACGTAATGTAACTTTATGAATGTAATATAACTTTGTTTATTAAAATAAGAAATTTTAACTTTAATCTATAAATAGACTCCTAATTGGAAAGTCAAATTGTAATATGGAGCGGTCAGGGTACATTTTGTAGTGTTTTCTCCATTAATTATCCATAATATAAATAATTCTCCAAAAAGGTTATAATCTATATTCTTGAAAAATACCACGAATATATGAGAGATATCTTGAAAATAAATAACTGTACTTCTCTTACTAATTCCAAGCAAACTCGACAGGCAGTATTCATGATAATTGCTGCTGCTGCTCTCTCTCTCTCTCTCTCTCTCTCTCTCTCTCTCTCTCTCTCTCTCTCTCTCTCTCTCTCTCTCTCTCTCTAACAAACACGCATATAGAACAAAATACATGGATCCAATTTAATAATTGCATCTTATCAATTGTGAAATGGTAATTTAATTAAAGAGGTCAAGTAACTCTTACGCCGAAAAATAAGTCAAAGTGCAATAAATGAAACAGAACATGCGACTGATTCCAGCTTTATTATTTTTTGTTCTTATCTTGACAGTTTTCAGGTCAACGCGAGGCCTCAGTAACATTTGACTGTTATTATTGTTAATAGAGTTAGTGCAGGGTCTTTCTTTCTGGTCGACCAATCTACACCTGTTATGAGTAAGGATGAATTAAAAACCTAACAGTCATCCAAACATGTTAAAACCCTCCATTCACAGCTAATTTAAGCACCTTAGTTTTGTGCGGGAGAGCCGTTAGCTTGTAATTAAGAGGCGAGGTGAATGCAGCCAACCCCATTTCAATAGATTCCGGACAGAAATGTCACAAAAATACCCTTTCATGTAAAGGTAGGCTTAAAGGAGTTCTGTTAACAGTAATGGGTAGAGCAAGATATACCAAAAAAAAAAAGGAAAAAAAAAAAAAAAAAAACTTTCATAGTGCAAGCGTGTGTAAAACACGTGTGCTACATGGCTCCCCCTAAAAAAAGACAATGTATATACATGGGGCGCCCTGCTCTTGAAAGGCGTACTGTGGGCGGGTATTCTTGCAGGAGATACGCAGGTTTTTAGCGATCAATGGAGACCGGGTCTTCTTTGCCACGAATGTTAATGAAGACACCCTTCAGATTGCGACGGATCACGACCATAGGGCCAGTGTGAAGGGGCGTTAGAAGTGGCTTACTGGTGTCGTTGCGCAGGAAAACGTGCGTTGCTGATTGCAAATCTGTCTGCATGTGTTGCTTAGCGGGGGTGGGGTGGGGGGGGGGGGGGCTTGTAAGTCTGGCGACATGGAGTAAATTTTCCCACAACGTAATGTAGGCGCTGGAGATTGCAGACAGAAAAAATACGGCAGGTATGACCAACAGGTCGGCATACACCAGTTCAGCTGCCGAGACATCGAGGGCGTCTTTAGAAATGGTCTTTAGTTTTAGGAAGTCCAGGGAAGCTGACTAAACCAGTTGAAGCCATTGCAGCGGGGCATCAAAGCTGCTTTGAGGGTACGGTGAAAACGTTCAACCATTCCGTTGGCAGCAGGGTTGTAGGTAGCTGCCTATTGTTAGGTGTTTCCCAGGAGATTAGCTAATGATGTCCACAATTAAGATGTGAAAGTTTCACCCCTTTCAGAAGTAGTATACTCAAAAGATAAAATCTCTCTATCCAGCCTGATAGTAAGGCAGATGTACGTGAGGTTGACATTGCACTTTCCATGGGAATAGCTTCAGAACGTGTGGAGCGATCGATGAAGGTAAACAGGTAGCAATGTCCTTGTAATGTGGGTAGGAGATCTCCTACATCGACAGGAATGTGGGCAATACGACGCCGAAGTTGAGGAAAGGTGGCCATTCCTGAATGTGTGTGTTAATGTACTTTAGAAGTTTGGCATGAAACACACAAACGGACCCAATCCTTAGTATCCTTAGTAATGCCGTGCCAGATGGACTTCGT
>NC_090757.1:25848482-25850982 GCF_036898095.1 Palaemon carinicauda
CTGATTTCTTAACTCCTAAGTGTTATTTTCTGCAAGTTAGCAAGAAGAGATTCTTTTCTCCTTGTAGAATCTGTTTCTGGGGACTCTTACAACAGCTGATTTCCGCCCAATATCCTTAACTCCCATGATAATCTATAATTTTTGATCGTCTAGTGGTAAAACGTCTAAATAGGTATGCTGAAGGTAAGCATCGGTTCCCTAGTGTGCAAAGGCCCTGCAGTATGTGATGCCCTTCTTTTAATCTCTAATCCTGTGCAAAAATCCCTTGATTGTGATCTGGAAGTACGTTTGACCATGTTAATCATGAGCCACTTGTTTTAAAACTCAAAAAGATGGGAGTAGGTGGATCTTTATTTTAAGATCATTATTGAGTTTTCAATTAAAAGTTTGCTAAGACTTGTTGTTGATGGGTACCATAATGAGTTACGTAATATGATATATGGTGTTCCTCAGGGCAGTGTTCTTAGTCCATTACTTTTCATATTATTCAGTATACTCATGATATGTGATTTGACGTAGTAAACAACCTCGTTGCATATGCAGGTGATGCAACTCTCTTTACCTCAGTTCCATTTATGTAATGTATATCCGGAGTTGCTGAATCCTTTAATAGAGATCTAGCCAAAATTAGTGCATGGTGCAAATTAGGGGGCATAAAGTTGAACGCTAACAAAATTCAAAGTACGATTGTAAGTGCGTTGGGGACAGTTGGTCCTCAACATCCAGATCTCTGTTTCGATGTATCTTTAACTTTATACTAATCTTGAAATTTTAGGTGTTGTTCCTAATTACAAATTTACTTCTGAGAAATCCCTTTGGTGTGTTTCTTCTTCAATTGCGCAAAAAAAAATGTCTTATTTAGAAGGTGTTTTAAGATTTTATGGTGATAAATCTTTTATAAAGAAGCATTTTAATTCTTTCATTCTGCTTTGTTTCGAGTATCTTTCATGTGTCTTGTCTTCAGCTTCTGAGTCTTATCTTGTTATGTTGGACAAAATCTTACGCTGTTTTAAATTTCTCTCCGGTGACCTAGATATAAATCTCTGGCAACATCGTTTAGCTATTTCTTTATGCATATTGCATAGGATTTTTCATAACTCTGACCATCATTTGCATTATCTTCCCATACTGTACCATCCTGTACGTAGTGCTTGGTATGCAGTTAATTCTAACAGTTATGCCTTCTCCATCATAAGGCGCAATATTACACCGTATTCTTGAAGTTTTGTTCCAGCGGTGATCAGGATGTGGAATGATCTACCTAATCTGACAGTTGAATTGGTGGAACTTCAGAAGTTGAAACTTACAGTAAATGATTTTGTGTTGAACAGGCTAACAGAAGTCTCTCGTCATAGTTTTTATATGATAGATCTATTTTAACCTTGTTATCCATCTTAAGATATTTTATACTTATTTTTATTACTTCTCTTGTTGTTTATTGATTTCCTTATTTCCTTTGCTCACTAGGCCATTTTTCTCTGTCGCAGTCCTTGGACTTTTAGCATTTTTCTTTTCCAACTAGTGTTTTAGCTTACCTAGCAATAACAACAATACATACTTATGTACTGTACATGTGTATATATATGTATACTGTATATATATGTATATGTATATATATATGTATATATATATATATATATATATATATATATATATATATATATATATATATATATATATATGTATATATATATATATATATATATATATATATGTATATATATATATATATATATATATATATATATATATATATATATATATATATGTGTGTGTGTGTGTGTGTGTGTGTGTGTGTGTGTGTGTGTATAAGTTTGACATAACGTGGCAGACCGAACTCGATATTAAATGTGATATATATATATATATATATATATATATATATATATATATATATATATATATACATACATACATACCCACACACACAAATACATACTGTGCATCTTCAATACCAATACATAGACGTGAAATGCGCTTGAGTTTAATTAATTACATTACTCCTAAGCGAAAGTCACAAACAGAATAGCCTTGATCCCTTCAGGAACCAAACATGGTTTTCCCTAATGTCTGAGATAAACACTAAGCCAAACGAAGTAATGCAATTAGTGTTATTTGACTTCCCTCCGGCAGTTTCGGTGTGTTCCTGTTTTAGCCATAGACAGGAATAATTGGATCAAAGTGTAAGGGAACTGTTACTACCCCGAGGTAACTTAGGGACATTGGTCAGTCACAGATTAAACCTAAATTCATTTGTTCTTTCTTGCATTGCTATAGAAAATGTTTCCTTTTGAGAGTTTGCCAATTTCATCCACGTTTACGTTAAAGGTAATCGAATGTTAGATTGACTCATTCTTAATATATTTTCATTTAAAGTCTAAATTACTTATAACAACCGGTTATTAAATCATAGTCACAACCAGCACAGTTAATAGATATTGAGTCGGTTAACATTTTTTTTTCCAAAAATAAGATAATAAGTACGAATTTCACCTGTCTT
>NC_090757.1:25858482-25860982 GCF_036898095.1 Palaemon carinicauda
CCCAGGACTGGGAGAGACGCATTCAGAAATGTGTAGATGCAAGAGGCAATTATTTTGTAGGCGACAAAGTTTTGTAAGATCATGAAAATAAGTAGTATCTCTTCTGACATTTTCTCATTTCTAATTGAACGTACCTCGTATATATAAAATGTCATACCCCATCCTATGATGGTTAATTTTGACGTAGGTCGGATTTTTGTCTTATAAGGTGACTGGGTGCTATTATTGCGTGAGGTCTACCACACTATAGCGTGAGATCTACCTCCCGTTAGTACTATAGCGTGAGGTCTACTGCTGAATTATTCGTCCCTCATAGATAAAACACATTTCATACATTTGTTTAAGCAATAAACACTTAATTTAAACATATCTTAGAAATGAAAAAAGGAATAAAGGTAAAAATAAACATGTTATCATATATTTCCATACATTTATTCTAGCGATACACTCTTCGTACATTAAACATGTTATCATATTTCCATACATTTGTTCTAGCGATACACTCTTCGTACATCAGACAGGTTATCATATATTTCCATACATTTATTCTAGCGGTACACACTTCGTACATCTTCTTAGAATGACACAAATAGATCATTGGAATTTTTTCTCATCATCTTCCAGCAAAAATGATCGAGATGAGACTGGAACAGCTGACGACCAACACCTTGCATTAATCTCTTCAGAATCCTCGTTGTAGTGTCCAACCACGATCGCTCAGTTGCCTGTGTGTGTGCTCCTGTCTCTGGATCAACATAATATTGCTGGTGGTTCACGGTAGAATGCTGATATCGATGATGTCTCTTTTAGGCTGAGGGAAAAACTTATTTAGGAGCTCCATTTGCTTCCTTTTATATGGGCAGGTCACGTGGACAGGTCACGTTTTTGATGGATTTGGGCAGTTCACATGTTCGATGGTTAGGTGCGGTAGACCTCACTCTATAGTAGCACCGGTGACTTACCGTATATTCTTCTGTACACGTTCTGATCACGAAAAATAACATACAACCTGCTATCCTTTAATAAAAAACACGATAACTACATTAATAAATTTCCATGTGAAGTTCAGTATGGTACGTATAGCGTTTGAATGAAATGTAATAGGGAGAGGGAGGATGCAATACAATGCTACGGTGCAATAAACTGTAGTAACATGAAAACTAACAAGTTTTGCTTTGCTTTTGGCACCTCTTCTGTTTACTGGAAATGGAAGAAGGGGAAGTTGGAGCAGGATTACGGATGTGGTTGTTGGTGATGATGTAGTTGCTACATGAATGTTTTTAACTTGATTGCGACGACAGTGTTCTTCAGCGTGTAGATCAGGTGATGGCTCTGCTTTCTTTCGATTTTTAACTTTTACTGCCTGATGTATGGTCAATTGCAGTTTGTAGAGAGCTATGATGCCTTGTTCCTGGTTATTCAGATGAGTTGGATGTCCAGGTATAGTATAATCATGGATCAACGTAACCTTCGAAGGAAGCTTCTTTGACCTGCAATATACCTTAACAGCCGGTATAAAATGGCCATTGAGTCCTTCTTCGAAAATGAAAGGACGCGCAGTTTTTGCTGTGTTTTTGGGGAAATTGGAATTAAGGGAACGGTAGATTAACAACAGATTTACCTTGAGATAGCCAGTGATGTTACGTCCTAACATTTATGTTAGCCTATCTTTGGCTACCTCTTGTGGTTGGAATGTTTTTTCTTATGGAAATTAATAAAGTGATCGGACATTTGCTTACAAAACAAGTCCGTCTCTTCGACATTGATGATTTTCTTTAACGTCACTGTAATTTCCTCGGCAAAGACAGTATCAACATCAGCCGATTCTCCCCAAGTTTTCAAGCATTGTGCAAACTAAAACATATCTTAAATGATTAAACCACTCATGATGCGGCAAATAAAGCGTCCTTTTCATCTGGAGGTTTTCCACGTGTCTTCAAACAAAGACTTGGCCTTCTCTTGAATTAACATCTGGCTTTAAATTGAAAATAAGCGTTCTATTTCATCGTAGAATATTATGCATCTCTTTACATGGATGGTAAAAGTTTTTGACAACGAAACCTTTTTAGTAACGTTTTGAATAATATGGTCTTTGTTGTGTATAATGGCGCATACCTTTGTCCCAGCCAGGGCTAAGGCGCGCACTTTGTTTATAAATTTTTCCCTCTTTTTCTATCTCTTCATATCTTATTTATCTTACTGTGTTACAACATGTCTTTTGGATTCAATATTTTCACTTTTCTAGAGGTCGAAGGCTAAAGTCTACAAATATTACCAAGATACAAAATGATAACTTAAAATGAGTACGTATAACACCATAGAACACTTGTAAATAACTAAGGCTCATAGGCTGTAGGGTTTTTCCAATCAAAACAAGCAGTAGAAACTAAAAATTATTATATTTCTTCCTTTATTTCCCTCACTATGAATTCAATCAATTCTGTCGGTTACTTGTGAACTTCTTTACTAGATTAATGTTTTTATTTTATCGTATTCTTTC
>NC_090757.1:25865982-25883482 GCF_036898095.1 Palaemon carinicauda
GATTATTGTATTCGTGCTTGACCAGCCGATCCTATGACTTAAACCTAGTCTGTGACTATAATATATATATATATATATATATATATATATATATATATATATAGATAGATAGATAGATAGATATAGATATAGATATAGATATATATATAGTCCACAGTGCATATTCCTGTCAAATTCAGGAATTTGATATTTGACTTGAATCACTCCGTCTCCGCCATAGAGTGCTATTGATACTTACATACATACTTACAAACATGCATATATATATATATATATATATATATATATATATATATATATATATATATATATATATATATATATATATATATATATATATAATGTATGTATGTGAGTGTGTTTATATAGTTATGTTTTCAAGCGTTTATGCATGATAATTTTGTGACCCATCTAGACGGGTTATCACCCAATATTTAGTAAAACACTGAACTCTTGCTGATACTCTCCTTAATTATGCCTGTGAAACAAAAGGAAAATTACTATGAATACACTTCTTATATGTCAGAATCGGTTTGTGAAATCACCCATCATTATTGATATCACGATGATGATGATTATTATTATTATCATTATTATTAATAGTGTTTTTTTTTTCCAAATCTTCAAACTGCAATCTTTAAATTAGGCGATGTATGGTAAACAGGTTTTCTTGAGCGATAGTGTGTGATTCTATTTGTTTTTATTTATATAATATACTTATCAATAAACAATAGCTATTGTACTATACGTTAATTTGTTTAAAATAGGTTTTATCTTTTTTTATATGAACGAATGTTCATTAGCCTTCTGCATTTTTATTGATTAGTTATACACGTAAACATTTCATGAAATGGTCCTGTTAAAGTTGAAATTCCTTTTGGAAATTACCTCTTTTTACTTATAACAAATATAAAATATTATATGTTTGAACTCACAGTAACTGCGTGTTTATCTCATTTAGATGCACGACATGTGTTCAGAATTTGTGTTCGTTACTCTAAATATTAGAAATTCGGCGAAGGCAGCGTTACATTAATCCACATATCTGAACTTGACTTCCCACGAAAAACGTTGACCGTTGCGACGAAAAACTGCCGGATGTAAACGTTTCGGCAAAGGCTTTGGAAGCGCACATTAATAATGACTTAATTCCACTACTGGCAGAAATTATTACACAATTTGCCCACCAAGCGGAACACTGTTTTCATTTCTGAGAGTCAGTACCAAAAGCGTTTGTTTTCTTTTCATCTATTTAACACCTATTTTGATAATCGGATTGATTTGATTTTATATCTATTATTCCTACATTTCTCTTCGTAATTTTTATTTAGTCATTAATTTACGCTTCAGGTTTTCACAGTTGCCTTTTCTTATTATGTATCAAAAATGAAACTTACCAGTTTTTGCATGTACAGTATGTTAATATAAAGAATACCACTATACTCAATTTTTTTTAATGAGACCTATTTGCACCGACTTGCAGCGGTGCCCTTTTAGCTCGGAAAAGTTTCCTGCTCTCTGATTGGTTAGAATTATCTTGTCCAAACATTCAGCGAGCGGAAACTTTTCCGATCTAAAAGGGCACCCCTGCCAGTCGGTGCAAATCTGCCTCACTAAAAAGAATTGACTATAGTTTAACCAGTTTTTTTAGTTTGTTTTCTCTGTACATGTTATGTTTTCGTCGTCCTATTTATACCCTAGTAAAATGTAGGAGAAATCTACCCCGTGTTTATGTATTCATAAGTTTCAGCATAATTTTTGTGCATATTACCACTGCTCGCCTGGGCTTGTCCTGATTTTTGAGGGACGCACGCTCGTTACTGCAGCTGGGAACGTAAACAAATTGTTAAATGCTGGAGAGACAGAGGACGGCCAGAAATGGAGGTGCTCTTTCTATATGTTTATAAGGACTATTTACAATGCATTATTAACTTTTGATAATTGCTCTGTCATGTGTATATAAAATCTAAATTTTTCATGAAAGTCAAGTCTAATTGAAGATAACTAATCAAAACACTTTTATATCGATTGAATTTAAAGTTTTTGTAGATTGTATTGGGAAATATGTTTCGTACTTTTTATGTCGGTTAAATTTAAAGTGTCTCTAGATTTTGTTGTGAAAATGTAACTCTTAATTTTCATATCGATTGAATTTTACGTTTTTCTAGATTGTTTTGTGAAAATGTAACTTAATTCTATATCGATTAATTTTAACGTTTATCTAGATTGTTATGTGAAAGTGTAACTTAAATTCTATATCTATTAAATTTAACGTTTTTCTAGATTGTTATGTGAAAATGTAACTTAATCTTTATATCCATTAAATTTAAACTTCGTGAAATATATAACTTAATTTTTAGAACGATTAAATTTAATGTTTTTATAGATTGTATTGTGAAAATATAACTTAATTTTTATTTCGATTAAATTTAGTTTTTCTAGATTGTATTGTGAAAATGTAACTTAAATTCTATATCGATTAAATTTAAAGTTTTTCTAAACTGTATATGTATATTTAACTTAATTTGTTTATTGATTAAGTTTTAATTTGTTTCCAGATTGCAATAAGAAAGTGTAACTTAATTTTTATATCGATTAAATTTAAAGAGTCGCTAGATTATATTGCGAAAATATAACTCTTAATTTTCTGCAACTTTTGGGGAGACCCTTTTCGGCTGAAGACTTCACAATGCGTCCCTTTCTTTAGGGTTATGAGACGAGGCTACGCTTTGTTTGTCCTAGAAGCGTCTTCTATTTAGTGATGTGTACACGCGGCTCCTTTGCAATCTCAAAGCTTTTTTTGCGCCGCCATTATATTTGCATGAACTGTTTTTAGCTAGAGAACTCGTCTGTCCATTTTCGTTAAGCGGAAACATGATATAATTTTATGTGCGTCCAAACATTCGAACGGATTTAGTTTTGGTTTCGTTTGAATATCATTTCTCAAGTAATGCTGGTAATTTAGAGACAATTATTATTGTGAAATTTTACGGTCATCTACTCCCGTTTCTCCTTTCCTATAGACAAGGAAAACAAAATGTAGGTAAAAAAAAAAAGAAGCAAAGTGAATAGTTATGTACCATTCCTCTCTTCATATAGACAAGAAAAAACAAAAGTAGACCAATAAAAGAAGCAAAGTAAATAGTTATGTACTATTCCTCTCTTCATATAGACAAGGAAGACCAATATTAGGCCAAAAACGAACAAAATGAGCCCAAGTATAAAATGTCCTTGCTTTACACAGATAACATAATAGGAAAATATATTAAAAGTTATTTAGTTCTTCAATGTGGACTAATTTCTAGCAATATATATTTCCCCTAGGATACGTCTCTATATACCAAAGCATTTCCCCCAATATTTGGGGGGTAGCCAACATCAAACAAATGAAAAAAAAAGGGAACCTTTCCAGCCTGATGAGGGACTCGTCCGAGTTCGGGTGGTACTGCGAGGGTGCCACAGCCCACCCTCCCCCGTTATCCACCACAGATGAAGCTTCATAACGCTGAATCATCAACTGCTACTTCCTCCGCGGTCATCCAAGAAGACCGGAGGAAGCAGCAGGGCCTACCGGAACTCCGTCACAATTGCTCGCCATTCATTTCCATTTTTAGCGCGCTCTCTAGCACGCTCTCTATCCTCCTATCACCCAGATCTTTCTTCACCCCATCCATACACCCAAACCTTGGCCTTCCTCTTGTACTTCGCCTATCAACTCTTGCATTCATCACTTTCTTTAGCAGACAGCCATTTTCCATTCTCTCAACATGGCCAAACCGCCTCAACACATTCTTATCTACTCTTGCTGTCTTATCTACTCTTGCTGCTAAATCATTTCTTACACCCGTTCTCACCCTCACTACTTCCTTTCTAACCCTATCTACTCGAGATACACCAGCCATACTCCTTAGACACTTCATCTCAAACACATTCAATTTCTGTATCTCCGTCACTTACATTCTCCACAACTCCGGTCCATACATCACAGTTGGTAAAATCACTTTCTCATACAGAATTCTCTTTACATTCATGCCTAACCCTCTATTCTTTACCACTCCTTTCACTGCCCCCAACACTTTACATCCTTCATTCACTCTCTGATGTACACCTGCTTCCACTCCACCATTTGCTGCAACAACAGACCCTAAGTACTTCAACTGATCTACTTCCTCAAGTAACTCTCCATTCAACATGACATTCAACCTCGCACCACCCTCCCTAATGGTACATCTCATAACCTTACTCTTACCCACATTAACTCTCAACTTCCTTCTCTCACATACCCTTCCAGATTCTGTCACTAATCGGCCAAGCTTCTCTTCCGAGTCTGCAACCCGTGCTATGAAGTATTCAAGTAGAAAGCATATAATGCTTTTTTCTGGGGGAGGGAATTTCGATACGTACTTTCATCATTGATATATAAAGTATCCATATTTATTTTTGACTAAAGAGAATTGTAATATCACATCCGATTTTAAAAGAAAACAAAAAGTCTTAAGAGAGTAAAAGCTTTTAGGAAAAATACGTCTCCCGCCTTTATTGTGGTCAGGGTCCAAGTCCATTTATTACTGTTAAAACACTCAGAATGGCTCCCATTATTAGCCGGTTGTCCCGACGAATTGTAAACGCCAATGGAACAGCTTGAGTCAATGCTTATTGTTGTTATTGTTGTTGTTATTATTATTATTGTTATTACTATTTATATTATCATTATCATTATTTTAAACCTATGTCTAATCCTAGTGGGAAATTAAGAACGCTTTAAATCCAACATGGTTCTAGTTTGGAATCTCCCGTATATATATAGAACATGTGTCTGATATATATATATATATATATATATATATATATATATATATATATATATATATACAAAATATATATATATATATATATATATATATATATATATATATATATATTACTAACTAAGCTAAAAACCTAGTTAGAAAAGCAAGATGCTATAAGCCCAAGGGGTCCAACAGGGAAAAATAGCCCAGTGAGGAAAGGAAATGAAATAAATAAACGATATAAGAAGTGATGAAAAGTAAAATGAAATATTTTAAAAACATTAGAAACATTAAAACATATAGTTGATATATAAACTATAAAAGGACTTATGCAATCTTGTTCAATATTAAAACATTTGCTGCGAGTTTGAACTTTTGAAGTTCTACTTATATATATATATATATATATATATATATATATATATATATATATATATATATATATATATTTATATATATATATATATATATATATATATATATATATATATTTATATATATATATATATATATATATATATATATATATATATATGTGTGTATATACAGTATATGATAAATGATAAGTGGGTTTACACCAGGTGTAAACTTTTTAGTCAATGTCAACCGATTCAATTATTTGCTTAGTAAGAGCAATCCATAGTTTGACCACACCCGGGTTAACACTTCTAGAATACTGTTAAGAGCAATCCATAGTTTGACCACACCCGGGTTAACACTTCTAGAATACTGTTAGAAAGGACAGTATTCCTAGAATTAAATGGTTCATGGAGTAGTGTGAGCAGATCTCAACACGAAAGATGGTCAGAATTATAGAAGAACGTATACAACATGCACAGTAGTCTAATTGAAGGAAAGTGCATTGGATTAATATTCAGATTAGGTATAAGGAGTTTATAAGACCTCGAGTTTTTGTGCAACCATTTCGAATTAGATTTAGATTTAGACGATAGAAATGTTCTCGGAATAGATAGGTTCCAAACCTTCATATCGGATTCTCTCATTATATGTATATATATATATATATATATATATATATATATATATATATATATATATATATATATATATATATATATATATATATATATAGTATGTGTGTGTATATATATATATTTATATATATATATATATATATATATATATATATATATATATATATATATTATTTTTGCAATTTAAGAAGGCAGTCCAGGTATGCATCTCAAAAGTTAATTTGCCTCATAGGATGGTCCCTAGAACTTTGAATAAACTTCATGTAGTTAAAGATACGTTGTCAGTTGAAAAATATAGTTAAAAAGTCTAGTGTCTTAGACCTGCTAACTATGATTTAATTCTATTCCTTAAAATTTAGCCCATAGTCTCATGATAGTTAGATCTTTGTGAAGAGATCCAGCAACCCCAGGTCTATCCCCAGAAAAGAGGATCGATGCAGAGTAGTATCATCTGCATAGGCCTAATTAACAAACACTATTTCAATGTCTATCTTATTATTATTATTATTATTATTATTATTATTATTATTATTATTATTATTATTATTAGATAAGCTACAGCCCTACATAAAAAAGGAGGATTTTATAAGCCCAATGACTCCAACCGGGAAAAGTATCCCAAGGAGGAGAGGAAATGTGGAAGTAAATAAACTACGAGATAAGTAATAAATAATTTGAATAGAATATTTTAAGAACAGTAATAACATTGAAATAAATATCCTACGTATGTAATATAGAAAGTAGAGGGCCAATAGCACTACCTTCCTGGAAGAACACCATTATCTAGTACTCTATACAAATCTATTTTATGAAGATCTAATCATAATACAGAGAAATTATCCAAACCCCCCCCCCCCTTTATTTAACCATGAAGAGAATGGGCTTATGATTAAAGTGGTAAAAAAAACAGCTATGAAGTCGAGACTAATCGTACGAAGTTTATAAACTGGATCAAGAAAATTTCAAATTGTAAAAGCATAACAATCAGCTAAGGGTTTGAAAAGAATCACGAACATTTTACCAATAGTCGTTCAAAAACCATAGATTTATATTGAAGTTATGGAAGTGTACGATAACCGGCAATGTGAGAGATACCATGTGATATGCTCATTTGCTTGAAAAGTTTATATATCATCATCATTATCTGCTACGCCTATTGACGCAAAGGGCCTCGGCAAGATTTCGTCAGTCGTCTCTATGTTGAGTTTTTAATTCAATACTGTATTTCTCAACTCATCATCTTCCGCTTCACTTTATATATATATATATATATATATATATATATATATATATATATATATATATATATATGTATATATATATATATATATATATATATATATATATATATATATATATATGTATGTATATATATATATTATATATATAATATGTATATAATATATATATATATGTATATATATATATATATATATATATATATATATATATATATATATATATATATAATATATGTATAATATATGTATATAATATATATATATATATATATATATATATATATATATATATATATATATAATATGTATATAATATATATATATATATATATATATATATATATATATATATATATATATATATATATATATATATATACACATACATTAATATACGAGACCTGTCAGGTATGATTGGTAAATATTTAAATAGATATGCACGCACACGCACCCCTCTCGCCAGGGTATGACGACCTCTTCTCCCCTACCCGAAGGGCGGGGAGATGTGATCGTGAACGCATATATATATATATATATATATATATATATATATATATATATATATATATATATATATATACATATATATATATATATATATATATATATATATATATATATATATATATATATATATATAGTTACTCCTGCTCTATCGTTCGGGGATGTGTGTATATATATATATATATATATATATATATATATATATATATATATATATATATATATATATATATATATATATATATATATAATGTGTTTGTATGTACCGATATATACGTTTATATTTGTATATTCAAGCACAATATGTATAGTTATCTTTTTACAGATTTTGTACCACACAGTATTTCAAATTCGTTTAATTAAATGGACTATTTTTTATATTATATCATCAAATGGGTATTATGTATCATATGTTATTAATATTATTGGTAATTCACAGAAAAGCTCTCTAGGAATGATTAATATTGAAAAGTGATATTTGCTATAACTGCTGACTAAAAAAAATGCAGTGTTTTGTATAGAATATCTATAGTCCGTTTATTTATGAAACTTTGTCTTCTCCAGGCACTATTGTAGTTTAGATATATTGCTTAATTTCAACCAGTATTCATGATTTCACAATTCTATTGTAAATCAATTCTTTCTTTCTGCCCACACATATTTCATTGAATTTGGCTTTCATGTAAGTGGAATTTCTATCTTTATTTTTTTTTAACGGTTAACAATAACATTTCTCAATTTGAAAATAATCCATACAATAAAATTTTTATTGTACAATACTTATCAAGAATTACGAACAAGCAAACTAACAGTGGCTTAGGAAATATATATATATATATATATATATATATATATATATATATATATATATATATATATATATATATATGTATGTATATATATATATATATATATATATATATATATATATATACATATATATATATATATATATATATATATATATATATATATATATATATATATATATATATATATATATATACCAAAGGCACTTCCCTCAATTTTGGGGGGTAGCCGACATCAACAAGAAACAAAACAAAAAAGGGGACCTCTACTCTCTACGTTCAGGTCCCCTTTTTTGTTTTGTTTCTTGTTGATGTCGGCTACCCCCCAAAATTGGGGGAAGTGCCTTTGGTGTGTGTATATATATATATATATATATATATATATATATATATATATATATATATATATATATATATATATATATATATATATATATTTTTTTTTTTTCCTAAGCCACTGTTAGCTTGCTTGTTCGTAATTCTTGATAAGTATTGTACAATAAAATTTTTATTGTATGGATTATTTTCAAATTGAGAAATGTTATTGTTAACCGTTAAAAAAATCGGAAAACCAGGGGACCATATTATTTATGAACATTTATTTCTTTGTTGAAAAGAGAGAAATGAAGATTTTTGGTTTGGGACCATAACAAACTATATAAAATTTCATTAGAGATCTGTATATATAATTATTTGGAATCATGTTACCTGGAAGGGTCTTGGAACTAAAAAATGTTACCTTAGAAACCTTGCGACCATTACAAACTATTTAAAATTTCTTTAGAGATCTGTATATATAATTATTTGGAATCATGTTACCTGGAAGGGGCTTGGAACTACAAAATGTTACTTTCTGCCCTAGAGGAAAACTTGAATCTCCTCGTGTGAGATGTTCAATTCGTCAGTAATATTTCCCACAAATTTTATAATTTTATTCTTAAATTATCGCAAATAAAATTATTAAAAATTAAACAGCTTTGCCAAAGGATGATTTCTACCACCTTGCGAATCAAAGATTGTTTATAGTTTTGTTTTTGTGCTGTTTGATCATTAGATGATCCTTTCCTCGTGACGCTGAGATCATTAAAGAAATCCAGTAGCCTCTTCCATAAGAAAACATTGCCAGAGCTTATAAACACCTAATAAGTATTATAGAAAAGGTAGTTGAGAAATGTAAATTATAATGATGGTTAATATTATTATTATTTTTATTATTATTATTATTATTATTATTATTATTATTATTATTATTGTCGTTCCTTCAGCTTTCACTTTGATAAGTAAACTTCCAAACATCCCAATAAATCACCGTCGACGGTAATATTTCTAACAAGATTTACCTACATTGTAGCCAATCCCTGCCCTGTGTGTGTGTTTGACCCCATCAGCGATAGTTAAATTTTGCTGCGTCGGCAAATAAAAATATGAGGAGATGGATTGTTCCACTGGAAGAATTCGATCGGATAAAAGAGGTATTAAAAAACAAAAAAATGAAAAAAAAGTAGAATAATGATTTTTTTTTTCTAATCTTTTAAAGGGATGGGGGACGGAGGGTTTGGAAGATATGACAAGTTTGCAGACCTGTCTAAAGCAGAAATAAAAATAATGGTTTTACGAGTAAGGAACGCAATCAGGCAAATGCAATCAGCCAGGCGTTGCTCTCTCTCCAGTCTTTCTTTGTCTGGCTTCAGTCGCAGAGAGAGAGAGAGAGAGAGAGAGAGAGAGAGAGAGAGAGAGATAGAGATTCCCTTTAACAGTTGTAGCAGTGTTAGAATGTCAAGAGGTATGATACAGATAGCAACTGTCTATTTCCAGAGAAGTGCATTGTATTCCACTTGACCTAATGAGAGAATTTTGAATTTGATGGATCACAGTGAGCTTGAATAAGCTATTGTTTAGCAGCCTCTTTGGTGGAAGACATGAAGTTTGGTACCTTCCCAGCAACCCTTTGAAAACAGCGAATACACATATAAAACATTCACACGCGTGTCTTTAGAATTGGAGTTTAATGAAATGTTGAAAAAACAAAGCAGACAATGGCTAGATTAAGTTAAATGTGGAAATCAAATCACCTGAAATTACATATAAAACTGAGGCTATATATCAGTTTAGTGAGATCGGGTTTACTGAATGGACATGAGTCGTGTTATGACAATGAAACAATATCCAACACATTTTTTGAATTTGAGAACAAAGTCCACAAAAAATATTGAGAATTAAATGCCAGGAAAGGATTAGAAATGAAACTATAAGAGAGATTACTCAAGTGCCATATGTGAATGAGATTATGGTGAAGGGCAAGTAGAGATGATTTGGGCATGCTATTCTCACTCCCCAAGAGAGATTAGTTCACCAAACTTTCAACTGGGCTTCACAAGGCACTAGAAGAGCTGGAAGACCCAGGCCTACATGGCTGAGTACTATGAAGCGTGATGTAGGAGAGGATGAATGGAGAAGTATCGATTTAAAAGCTCAAAATAAAGACGACTGGCGAAATGTAACTGAGGCCTTTTGTGTCAATAGGCGTAGGAGTAGATGATATATATATATATATATATATATATATATATATATATATATATATATATAATGTGTATATATATATTATATATATATATATATATATATGTATGTATATATATATATATATATATATATATATATATATATATATATATATATATATATATATATATATATATATATATATATATATATATATATGTATATGTATATACATATATACATATATATATATATATATATGTATATATATATATATATATATATATATATATATATATATATATGTATATATATATATATATATATATATATATATGTATATATATATATATATATATATATATATATATATATATATATATATATATATATATATATATACATTATTACATACATATGCACACATACATGAATACATACATATGCACACACACATCCACTAATATATATATATATATATATATATATATATATATATATATATATATATATATACATATACATACATGCATGCATAGAAACATTCATGAATATTCAACAGTCAAATGAAAAGGCATGAACTCGTGCATACAAGTTATCAACTTACTTTTCTCTCCCGCTCTGAAGCCACCATGTACATTGATGCCAACGCATTCTTTGCCTCAAACATTCTTTTATAGAAATCTATCATGCACTCAAACATAGATGGCATGTTATAATATACCGTTGTATTATGATACATACGCGATATATCCGTGAGCTGTTAACTTAATTCAAATCCTGCTTGAAGCTCTAAATTAATTATGTTATTCATATATCTCAAATGAGATTCATTTGATTATGATAAATGTTGGTCGAATTTATACATACATACATATACGCGTATATATGGTATATATTTATACACACATATATATAATTATATATATGTGTGTATATATATATATATATATATATATATATATATATATATATATATTGATAGATAGATAGATAGATAGTGTGTGTGTGTGTGTATTTTCTGTTTACCAATGATTATATATATATATATATATATATATATATATATGTATATATATATAATGTATTCATGTATTTATATGTATATATAATATATATATATATATATATATATATATATATATATATATATATATAGTGTGTGTGTATTTTTTAGTTTATCAATATCTCTTTGTTTGTGTCATATATATATATATATATATATATATATATATATATATATATATATATATATATATATATATATATAATGTGTGTGTTTTTTTTTCAAAAAGGCCCATAAAAGAAACACAGGAAATATAAATAAATCACTATATTTCGGTCAATAGACATTGATCCTCTTCAGGATGTAAAGTAAAAATGAGGAATACAGTTGTTGTTGTTGGTGTATTAAAGCCAACATATCTTGTTGGCACGGGCCTTTGTATTGTTCGGCCCGTAGGTGATCAAACACAAAAAATAGGTAGTAAGTTAAAATTGCCCAGCCTTACTGCTGGACACGGGCTTTTGTGTAGCAGCCCGTAGTATTTATTGCCCTAAGTAGGCAATAGTGTCACAGCAGTACCAGTCTCTCAAGTCTGGATTTGCAGCCGCTCAGCTCCTTGAGCGTAGCTGCAGGTGCGACCGCTCAGCCCCTTGAGCATAGTCGCTAGGTTGGCAAGGATAGGTCTTGCAACTGCTCAGCCCCTTGAGCGTGGTTGCCAGTGTGGTCGCTCAGCACCAAGAGCATGACCTTGCGGACCAAAAAATCAGGACCATTTGGAACCGAAATGAAAGGTTTTAGTAGTAGGTAAAAGTGCTGATAGTAGTAAGTCCCAGTAAGTAGGAGAGACTGGGAGAGGAGAGAAGAATTCGAGTAGTAGGAAAAAGTGGCAGATTTAAGCATAGATGCCTATCTCTGCACCGGGGAGGGTGAAACTAAGGGACTGAGGAGGGAATGAATTACAGAGGAGGGAGTCTTAGCAAGGGAGCAGACTTTAACTAGTAGTTGCAGTACTAGGGGGATCAAGGTGTCCACTGGCAGGGCCTCTGCCAGGGATAAGATGGCAGATATTGCTGGGGGTTGGGGAGGAGATTTCACAGCACTGGAGGTTGGCTCTTCAACTGGGCTAACAACAGTGCTGGGTTCTTGGTCCGTGGCTGCAGTAGGGGCTCCTGGAGGAGGAGTCTCGGATTGTCGTCTGGGAGGCCTGGTTCGCTGAATCCTCTGGGGTTTCGGTGCCTGCCTTGGTGCAGCCTCAGGTTTGTTAAGTGTCTGCCTTGGTGCAGCCTCAGGTTTGGTCGGTGGGGCTGCCAGTGGGGTTGGTAGCCTCTTCAAGAATTCAGGGCACTTCTTGTTCCATGCATGGTGACGTCCCGCACAATTGGGACATTTTGCCTGGGTTTTTGTCCCATTCCGGTGTGCGTCAATGCAGTCCTGTGTGGGATGGCGGTGGCTGCAGACTCCGCATATTGTAGGGTTCCTGCACTCTTCTTTCTGGTGTCCATAGCGCTGGCAGTTGTAACAGCGTAGTGGTTCTCGCTGTGGACTTCTGATGGGAAACTTCCCCCAGAGGCCCAAATCCAGTGCTTTAGGGACTTGCCCTATAAAGGTGACTGATACTTCCTTGGTGGGAAGTTTGCGGTGGTCCAGCTTCCTCTCGGCTTTTGCAACATTGCTGCAGTCGGTGACGAATGACAGGGGCATGTTGACAGGAAACCGATAGATCACTGCCTGTCTGAGTCTCTTCTCGGGGTCCAGGAGGGTCAGGGAGGTTTCCTGTTGGAGGATGTTGACGCTGGCAAGGTCCTTCGGGGATATAATTAAATCCCCTTTCAGGTTGGCCCTGGCTGTGATCTTGATGCCAGGGTTGGCGGTGGCAATAGCAGCAACTGCTGCATATGACGGTGAACCTTCTACAGCTGCCATCTTGAATTTGACAAGCTGTTTGGGTTGGCTGACAGGTGGTTGTGGTCCCTCAGCAGCGGCCAAGTTTAGGTCCAAGCTTGGGTCATTTTCGGTGATTGCCTGAGCCTCCATTAGGAGCTGTGAGAGGCATGGAGTGCAGTTGCAATCCTCAGGGTGCAGTTCTGCTAGTTGCGGTGCAGTCAGGTCTAGATCCATGGTTGAAACGTTGGTCTCAGGTTCCGGAGTTGCGGTGAGTGGAGCGTCCTCTGCTTCCATCTTTTCAGGTGTCTTCTGGACAGCTGGTGCTGGAGATGGAGTGGGTGGCTCCGGGATAGGTGAGTCTTCAGAGTCCTTGGCTGGTTTGGCACGAGTGGGGGAGCTGTGGCCTACAGTGTTGCTCCAAATAGCATACACACATGACTGGCAGTCACAGTCCCGTTCAAAGGGGAGAGAGTTGCTGCAACTGGGTGCAGACACTGTCTCTTTATACCGTGCTTGCACTCGGTATTTCCTCTGGAAAATGTCTGGATAAGGAGGCTGTGGAGGGTAGGATGGTATATCCATATATCCTGGCCTGTGCTTCCTTTGCAGGAGGTGGTAGATGCTCTCAAGCACCAGGGTATAGCACTGAAAACAATTGCATGTTTTCCTGTGAGAGAGCACCGTTGGGTCCCTTATTTTGAACCCTATGTGGTCTGCTAGCTGCTGCCTGTAGTTCTGGTACCTCAGGCAGCGATTGCACTTGCACTGCTGAGCCCCATTCTTGCAGGGATTTATCCAGGTGGGGTACAAACTCCTTCTGTAAGTGCGGAGACTGTCGTGCCCATCATCAGCCATACTGGATGGAATTGGGCTAGTCACTAAGGTCAACAACAGTTATTTATTTAGCAAAAAAGCCAAAGTAAATAACTGGATTCTTTCTTATATGCGGCCTCTTCAACCAAAGTTGAGAGGTCCTAGTGACAGAGTGGATAAAAGTCCACCCATCCAGGTGTTGCCAAGTCCGGTGCTGCTGAACTTAGAAGGCTGGAGAGCTCTTGTCGGCGCGAGAGCTGGGCCGAGACTGTGAGGAATACAGTGGAGAGTGACGGTTTATATAGGAAAGCAAAAGGGTGTGTTCAATTGTTCTACAGTTGTTATAATTGCTGGAAGGATTGGCCAAATTTAATTACATCCAGGTTCGTCTTCTTATTTTTGAGCCGCTCGGAGGATGTCTTGACTTCTGATGCATATCTGGTGGTCGGTCTCCGTGGATTATCTTCTTAATGATAGGGTTGAGAAGAGTATTGTCCACTGTGTCAGCTTTCCATTGGCCGTCAAATAGGTTCATTGTTTTTGATTGATTTATGATGGCTGATTCCAGGATTTTCCTTCTGTATGAACATGTACTCTTAAAAAGCAAAGACGACTCACTCCAGTTAATCTGGTGCCCTAAATCTCTAAGGTGAACGAAAATCTCTATCTTAAAGATTATCCGAACACAAAAGATCTGTTAGAGATTTAGGGCACCAGATTAACTGGAGTGAGTCGTCTTTACTTTTTATGAGTACCTGTCCGTACAAAAGGAAAATCCTTAAATCAGCCATCATAAATCAATTAAACACAATGAACCTATCTAACGGCCAATGGAAAGCTGACACAGTGGACAATACTCTTCTCAACCCTATCATTAAGAAGATAATCCACGGAGACCGACCACCGGATATGCATCAGAGGTCAAGACATCCTCCGAGCGGCTCAACAATAAGAAGACGCACCTGGATGTAATTAAATTTGGCTAATCCTTCCAGCAATTATAACAACTGTAGAACAATTGAACACACCCTTTTGCTTTCCTATATAAACCATCACTCTCCACTGTGACGGGCTGCCAACGCAAAAGCCTGTGTCCAGCAATATTGGCTGGGCAATCTTTTACTACTACTACTACTGTATTCCTCATTTTTACTTTACATCCTGAAGAGGGTCAATGTTTATTGACCGAAATATAGTGATTTATTTATATTTCCTGTGTTTCTTTTATGGGCCTTTTTGAAAAAAACATGTTAAACTGTTCGATTACAGTTACAAGTAAGACTTATATACAGTATATATATATATATATATATATATATATATATATATATATATATATATATATATATATATATAGTGTGGGTGTTTATTTTGTTTATCAATGATTATATATATATATATATATATATATATATATATATATATATATATATATATATATATATATATATATATATATATATATATATATATATATGTATATGTATATATATGTGTGTGTGTGTGATTGATTGATTTAAAGTTTTCAGGCATCCTGAATATATATATATATATATATATATATATATATATATATATATATATATATATGTGCGTGTGTGTGTGTACATATAATATATATATATATATATATATATATATATATATATATATATATATATATATATATATATATATATATATATATATATATATATACTGTAGTGTGCGTGTGCACCTTTTAGTTTATCAATATCTTTTTGTTTGTGTCTAGTACCACTTTAATAATTCACCAGATGAATATGTTTGGAGAGTTCAATTCATCCTAATATATAAGAAGGTTGTATTACCTAACAAGAATTACGGGGATTCGAAACTCATTATATTGCCCAGGACATCGTATTCGAAGGCAATTGAAGACTAATGGAAGACCTTTGTTTCCTCGAGACAGTTATAATTCGGGTAGTTGTAATAGCAAATATATATCTTTAGCATATTTATTTTTATTCTGTGTGATTTATTGCTCTGGCGTCCATTTCAAGATTTGTTCTCTAGCAGAAAATGAGATTTTGCTATTAACTTGAATTTCAATAACATATACGAAGCATCCTCAACCAACTGACTCTCTCTCTCTCTCTCTCTCTCTCTCTCTCTCTCTCTCTCTCTCTCTCTCTCTCTCTCTCTCTCTCTCTCTCTCTCTCTCTCTCTCTCAATATCTTCATAAGCTAAGGTCTATGTGTACAGTGTACAGCGGTATCACTTCACTTTCCTAACTTTTAATATGACTGTTACTTGTCCCTCACACCTTCTGTCTTGTTTAAGCCCACATCGTTCTTCCCCTACCAATCTTTCTCTCCTTTATCTCCTTTTCTCAACCTGAATCTTATCGTACACCAAAAACCTTCCCTAATACTTTTATGATTCTTGCAGCTGTCTATCCACTTTATTTATATGCAAAGGAACAATAGTTATTCCTCTCACTAATCCCTGTGGAAACTTTCTTTATCCAGATATGCTTTGCAAACCCAAGTCAGCCACACATTCGTACTGTTGCTCTTCTTCAACCTTAACCTTTATCAGTGACCCATAAAGCACACACACACACACACACACACACACACACTTACATATATGTTTGTGTATATATATATGTATATATATATATGTGTGTGTGTATGTATATGTATATATATGTATGTATATCTATATATATGTATTTAGATCTATGTATATGTATGTATATATGTTTGTGTATATATATGTATATATGTATGTATGTATGCATATATATATATGTATGTATGTATGCATATATATATGTATATATATATATATATATATATATATATATATATATATATATATATATATATATATTGATGAACGGAATGAGATTATGAAAATTAAAACGCCCCTTTCTCTAAAAAGAAGTATTTAATTATATGGTCCCACCAGTTTTAACTTTTGCATCAGA
>NC_090757.1:25888482-25907864 GCF_036898095.1 Palaemon carinicauda
GGCAGATGCCCACAAACAAACTATCGGGCTTGAGTGGGGCTCGAACGCCAGTCCAGCAATCGTCAGACATGGTTGTTTCCAATAGACCACCACAACTCTAAAAGCAGGATTATTAAATACTAAATGTAGCAGAAATCCAAGTGATTTATATGCCAGAGCTCTGTATGTTGTGAATGATATTAATACTGAAAGTAATGTGTCATTACGCACTGCATTACAATGTGAGTCCAATTGAGATGGTCGGGGTTTTATAAGATGTTATTGCGTAGGAAATAATAGATGCTAGACAAATAGGTATCGATATTATAAGATAGAGTAAAGATTTTATTTAATTGCAAATGCCATGCAACCCTAGGTTGGAAAAATAAGAATTACATCGTTCTTGACCTGGTCCTCAGACAGCATCATCTTGCTACTTTTTACCCTTTTTTCTGTTTGGTGAAGTTGTGAATCGGCAGCCATCTTCCTTTGTTGCTGGATGTTCTCTTGATGGTGTGCAATTTCTAGTGATGTTTGGTCTGATTGGGTGTCTTTGTTTTGGTTTTGTTGATCCTGAATGCAAAGCACACCTACTAACTTTGAGAGGATCTCATACGGAAGATTGAATGTAGGTTGACTAACTAAGCGAATGGTGCTTTATTTATACCTTTGTAGTGACTTAAATTCTTTTTAAATTGAACAAATTTCAAACAATGGTCCAGCTTGAGATGTGGGCTAATTGTCAGCCAGTCAGGCAATCACCATGTAAATTATATCGCAGTTGGTTCTTTCGATTGAACTTTGACTTTGTAAATGTCTAGGCTTGCCACGTATCCTTGAGCTCACTGATGACCTGTTCTTTGAACTTTGATCCGTTTTCCTAATGAAGAATCGAAGGTGCACCGAATGTTAAGAAAATGGCCAACATTTGGCAAGTCAGGAGAAATGGCCAACATTTGGAAAGTCATTTGACAAAACTCTCATAGAAGTTAGTCGTCGTTCATGAATGGCAGTGGCAAGGGACAGTGAAAATGTCTTAGATTATAAGCTTACCATATATCCATACGATCAGCATCCAAGCCCCTCTCCACCCAAGCTAGGACCAGATAGGACCAGGCAATGCCTGCTGATGACTCGTCAGGTAAACCTTACCTCACATGGATTGTGAGGTTGCAGACACTACAAGAATCTATCAAGCTTGAAGGGGACTCGAACTCTAGTCCTGCAATCAGGCTTGCTGAATATCACTGTTAATTCTCAGTAATAGTCATGATATTGATGAATGCAAATCCAATAACAGTAGTATGAAAGGCTATTATTGCTTATGTTATAACATCTACTTGGCCGTCTTAAAAACCGAAACTACCATTTAATAAGAACAATAATAGTAATATTTGTCCGTTGAATATTACATATGATATATTCTATCATATTGTATACCACATATTATATTGTATCATATGTTATATTTTACGGTTTAAATGATACCGTAGATAATAGATGTCAAATTGTAATATACCATTTTTAGAAAAAATATATTGTATTTTTTTATGCAGTGCAAGCATGGAAACATGAATTTCGTTTTATGTTCAACTGCGATAAAGCGTCTCATGAGGCTCCTTCCCCACGGCACTCAGTCTGAAAGGCATGTTGGCACTACAGCCAGCAAGACCCTTTCGCCTGACACGAAATCCTCGTAGGTCTCACTCTTGAATGGCCATTTGCATCTTGGCGACTTATGCAACTCATGTATATTTGCCGGTCAAACATTACTTCTCCTCCTCCCCATCTCCCATCCTCTCCCTCTATTCCCCTTACCATCCCCTTCCCTTCCCCCTCACCTGCCCAAATCTTCCCATTTTGATGCTGTGTAATTGCTTGTTTGCGTGAGTGCTTGCTCTCAGGCTATTAGTAACCCCATGTGCACTATTTTGCGTCTAGGGTTCGGGAATGCTCTCTCTCTCTCTCTCTCTCTCTCTCTCTCTCTCTCTCTCTCTCTCTCTCTCTCTCTCTCTCTCTCTCTCATATGGTTTAGCAATGATTTTCATATGGAAATAAATTGAAGCACAAACATGTACATAAACACATAGTCTCTCTCTCTCTCTCTCTCTCTCTCTCTCTCTCTCTCTCTCTCTCTCTCTCTCTCGAATATGAATTCAAATATATCGGTGTGATTATACTTTTCTATAATTATTCACGAAAACTATAGCCTTTCTTCAAAGAATAAGAGATAAGACCTCTTAATCTCATATATATATATATATAATATATATATATATATATATATATATATATATATATATATATATATATATATATATATATATATAATATATATATATATATGTGTGTGTGTGTATATATATATATATATATATATATATATATATATATATATATATATTATATATATATATATATATATATATATATATATATATATATATATATATATTTCATTCATCGTCACATTTCTTTGAGTGATATCAGTAATTTCCCTCCTCCTCACATTCGAACCATCCTAATGACGTCTCGGTTGTCTAACTTCGGCCACCTTTCAAGGCAAGAAGGGCATGATCTCTCCAAGTCAGGTCTGGCGAGGCAACACTGGTTTTGTTGCGGGGTGTACGATTTCACGTTGGAGTCCCAGACACCTGAATCAAGAAAAGTGCACACTGTCACATCCCTACTTCACGGCTGGAAACCAAAAAAATAATGTAGGAAGAGATGGCAGAGGTGGTGGGGTGGAAGTAACATAGTTACTCGCTGCGTAGTAAGGGTGTGGCTGGGTGCACTTCTTTACAGCAAGGTGTACCAAGAATTTCATTGTCCAACTGTGCATAATTCTTTGCTTAGATGACCTAAGGTATTCTGAAATTTTAGGAATGTGTCGATTTGATTCACCTCGCCCGGTTCGAGACTCGAACGCAGTCCTCATTTTTGCTAGCTGAGTGCGTTACCAGCAATATGAGAGAGAGAGAGAGAGAGAGAGAGAGAGAGAGATAATTATATAGCAATAAAAACGATAATAATTAAGAGGATTCTGTTGTTAGAATAAAAAAAAGCTAACTCTTATTGTATTACGCCTTTATTGGTTTTTCTTATATGCTTTCCACATTTAGTAAACTTCTAATGGCGAGAGAGTTCTTAAAAACTCAAGAGATTCTGCATCATCTAAATAAGAGCTTGGTCCATTTATTCAAATGTCTTTAGTATTGAACAACGACCACGGTCAATCTGAAATGAACATAAAACATATTTAGAATAAATGATGAACAATGTATATAACTCAAATGAACATAAAACATATTAAGAATAAATGATGAACAATGTATATAACTCAATGTTTATAACCCTCTATCTCCCCCCAAGTTTTTAAACGGCCTTTTAAGATGTCTCTCGTGGAGGTCGGTTTAAAACTGATGTCAAAACATTGGGTGGCAATTAAACGACCAAATTATAGGTTCATGAACACCAAACCTCCTGTTAGCATGTGAAGGAACGGAAACTTGAAAAACAATTATTGTCATGTGTTGATCATGATGACACTATAGCTAGTTCATCTCAAAATCACAGTGCCATGCTGGCGGTCGACGGGTACGACTGGACTTGCGTTGCTCCAAATTTGGCATGGCAGGAGTTAACTGCGATGGAGAGTTTGTGCTATCATTGGGAGGCGGAATCTCTGCTTGATGATTCGCAGTGTTACCGAGGTCGTTCGGGATAGCATTCCGGAGCAGCAACATCAAAATGAATGTTAGGGGTAGTACCACTTGGTAACGGCAAAGTGGTCAGTGGAAGAGTACCATGTGTGTCCGGATTTTGGGTTATCAGAATGATGTCCTTCGCAATGGTGTCAGACGTTTTAGTGGTCGAAGGATTGGCAATAGGTACAATCTGATTCCGATTATAGTCTTCTCTAATTGTACGGACTTCTGGAATACTCCTGACAGGCACGTATTGTCTCAAAAACTTCCGGTTCCTTAGCGTGACCCTAACAGAGCCATCAACTCTGACGACGTATTGGTCGAATTGGCGGACTTCTATGATGACACCGGTTTTGTCCCATTTCAGGGGGTGATTTCCTGTTTGATTTTGGATGCGAACCCGGTCACCTACGGACATGTGGAGGTAGTCTCTTAGTGTGTTCTGATAAGCGCTCTCCCTGTTTAAGGTGTCGATGTCTTAGGGCCTCCTCTCTTGCATCGAGTGTTTCCTTCCACGTGTCGTGGGGCCGGTACCTGCCGGGCGGGACAGGTATGAAGTCTCTGATGGGACGACCAAATACACATATTGCAGGAGATAACTTGGTATCTCTGTCAGATGTGTTCCTGTACTGGAGCATCGCACGTTGGAATTCATCAGTGTTGAGATCACCGTTACTGCCCGTGTTGTCCGCTATAAGACGCTTGACAGTTTTGATGCCTATTTCGGCTCTGCAATTACTATGGGGGAAGGCCACAGAGGAAAGGCGGTGATGGAGTCCTCAGTCCTTTAAAAACTGCCTAGTTGCCGTCGCTGTAAATTCAGGTCCACCATCAGATGTCAATTCATCCGGAATCCCAAATGTCACAAATGTTCGGCGTAGTGAAGTTATAAGACCCTCTGCACCGTTCGAAGATCATTCAACTATGGGCCAATTCGAGTATCGATCAACTATAACTAAATATCCAACTCCTCGGTAGTAAAAGTAATCTGCACAAACATATTGGAACGGGTAGTCTGGAGATATAAGGGGTGTAGGCGGAGCACTAGGATTCGAAGGCACGATGCGATTGCAGTGGTTGCATCCAGCTCGAAGTGCTGTTTTAGCGGGTGTTATCCCTGGCCAAAACACAGATGACTCTGCTCGCGATACCATAGAGGTAATTCCTTGATGTGCTGAATGAAGAGATGTGAGAATTTCCTGACGAAGGGCTGGAGGAATAACTATACGCTCCTTGTATAGTATCACACCATCAACAGTGTAGAGATGCTCGCGGAATTGAAAATACTCTCGAAGATGTACAGGAAATTCTTGGCGAGACTCTGGTACTCCGCATTCTATAAGGCTGAGCAGTTCATGCATGTTATCGTCACTACTTGTGGCAGTGCGAACTCTGTCCCAGGTGACTGCTCTCACGTTAAGTGAGTCAAGTGAGCATACTGCTGATGCAGTGATACAAGTATCAATATCATTGTCAGTGGAAACAGAATATGCTGATGACAATTTGTGTAGGGGAACATTTCTCACGGAAGGTACACTGTCAACTGATGCAATGTCATCTTGAAGCGATAGCTTTTCAGATTTTCCAGTTGGGTGGCGCGATACTCCATCTGCAGCGAGATGCTTGACCCTTGGGATATGAATCATGCGAAATCGATAGCGGAGGGACTTTTCCTTCAAGTTTCTGAGACGTGATATGTCCTCCAATGATCTGTCACCAAATATTTTCAACAGGGGTTTATGGTCAACTGTGACCACAAGATCTTCACAGCCAAGAACAAAGTATCTTGCCTTATCAAGAGCATCGACGACTGCCAACGCATCACCTTCAACTGGTGCATATCGAGACTCAGCTGCATGTGTGAACCTACTTCCGACAAGTGTGATCTTCCAACCAGTGCGACAACAAAACGGTCGGTAGTCTGGACAGTCGCAATGTTTCTGGAACAGCCAGAATCCAATTCCTGATTTTGACCAATCGGTAGCGAGACAGGTAGGTTTTGTCTTGTCAAAGATTCGCACGCCTTCTTCAATTTTGTTGATAATGGCAGTTTTAGACTCCTCAAAGAGTGCATTAATATAGTCATTCCAGGTGAATGGTGTTCCTGGT
Organism: Palaemon carinicauda; assembly: GCF_036898095.1. Lineage (NCBI taxonomy): Eukaryota > Metazoa > Arthropoda > Malacostraca > Decapoda > Palaemonidae > Palaemon > Palaemon carinicauda. The sequence goes on from NC_090757.1 coordinate 25,894,278, forward strand.
TTCAATAACTGTCTGAATGGTAGCATTTTGTCGGTCATGCTGAAAGCATACGATACTTGGTTTACTAAACCAAACCAAGATCTGACATCGGTGATATTTCTTGGGGTTGGAAAGTCCATAATTGCACTAAGATATCTTGCACATGGGTGAACTGTGTCTGGAGTTATTTCGAATCCAGTGAATTCAGCTGTGTCTTCTGCGAAACGAAATTTGTCAGGGTTGAGTGTTATGCCGTGTCTTCCACATATGTCGAGCCATTGTACAGGTTGGAAAAAACTCTCCTCTATTGAGTCAGACCAAAGAAGAACATCGTCGACACATTTAGGTTTGTTGGGTATCTCGGCAACTATTTCATCATACCGTCGAGTATATCCGTTGCCAGAAGCAATATACCCTTGAGGGGCTGTTTTATAACGATAGCGTCCCCAAGGAGTGATAAACGTAGTTAAGTGACGGTCAGATTCCTGAATCGGTACACTGTGGTATCTGTTCCAGGCATCAAAGACGGTTTTCTTTTTTCCTTGTGGTACTGACCTTGCTTGGTGAAATGGAGAAGGCGTATGATGCGTTTCTCTCTTAGCTTGCACATTGAGAGGCTGAAAATCAACTGTTCGTCGAGGTGTGCCATTTTTCTTAGCACATACAACCATCCGATGGCACCAAGTTACTGGTTCTCCGATTGGGACAGGTTCAAGGACACCAAGGCGGACGTCCTGGTCAAGTCCAGCTTTAACTTCCTCTTGCCAGTGTAACGGCACTGGCACTGGTGTATGACGAGCAACAGGATTAGCATTCGGATCGATCATCAGCTTCATTGGGGGTCCATCCATTAGTGGTAACGGTTGGTGGTCACATACGTTGAATGTACTTGATTCGTAGTACTTCAAGAGGTAGTCCTTTAGTTTAGACCGGTTGGACTCGGTTGCACTGAACGGTAATTCTGTAGGCGGCGGAGGTGGTAGTTGACGTTTTGGGCAGTCACACTGATTGGCTAGTCCACTAACGCTTCTTACTCCATTGTTGGTGGCATCCGGAGTTTCCGATTGTGTGTCATAGATTTCACCAATAGTCGGAAAACTATCCGATATCATTCCCTACTGATGAAGAGCTTATCCGAGTTGTTGGTGACATATGTCATTTGTCTAGTCTCAACAAGGTTCCCCTGCTCATCTGTTCCTGATATACAAAGGATTGTGGCACCGAGGATTTTAATGCCTCTGTTATTTGCAGCGTGCATTTTCATAGTTACAGGAATGAGGTCACTTTGCTTGAGGCCAAGTTTGTGGATGACCTTGATACCTGCGAGACAGCTTTGGCATCCAGTGTCTGCCATTGCAGATATACGAACAGCATGTGTACCAGCTTGAAGGTAGAAACCAAAGGCTTCGTAATCCTTAGGTGACGTTCTGATTGTCAGATTGTCAGATTGTCTGATTGTCAGATTGCTTTCAATTATATCAGTCGATGGGAACTGAAATAATTGTCACTTTGAAACTAATTTTGGTAATACGATAAAAAAAGTATAGAAAAAGATAAGTGTTACCTTTTATTCATGAACTTCACTAGTAAAAATAGATATTTTTGTCTCAGGAGAACGCTGATTTTATCATTTAGCTACTTGTTTTGGAGTTACAACTATGTATTTTGCTGACTCATTTATTATCACTGAAAAGATAAAACCCAGCAAAAACGACAAATACTTCCAATAAATTAGATAGACATGATTCATACCTATGTAAAGTCTTTGTGAAAAATTAGAGTATAGCATATTTATTGTGTTATGGATCTGTAGAAGCTATGATCATGTAAGAGAATTCAAATGACCTTAGCAGAAAAAATAGAAAACATAACTCGAATGAATTGAAACTGAAATTTGAACCATTTTCTTTTGTATTTCTTTTGTTTACACTTTTATGTGGTGCTGATAGGAGAGAGTCCTTGTAGTGCCACATGTTTAACAATTGTAACAAATACTGCACCGGTGTTTTTACATTCTCTTACTTTGAAATACAAGCAAATTTCTTTAGTTCGTGAAATATTTGTCACGTTCAAAGTTTTGAATCCTTTCCGTTACATATTCAGGTATCGACATAAGGACTATAATAGTGTGGGATTTTAGAAATAAGAAGTTTGATATAAATGCATTACTTTATTTGGCATTTGCTAATGACATTTGCATATTGGTGATGGAACTATATATTTATATCTTCGATGTCAGATACTAAAGTTTTATTGATCATTAAACAAGTATTTACCTCTTTCGGGTCATCGACATATGGCAAATTTCTAAACAGGAGCTGAACCCCAATTCTAGGAATCGATATGTCTAGCAAGAAGTTTATTCCTTCCAAAGCTCTCTAACCCCGTGGATGTTTCTGGTATAGAGCACCTTTTGGGTCTCGGTTTTTTGTGCCACAGATAGAAGTTTATTCTAGAATCAGCAAGATATATTAAATCTATATATAGATAAGGAAAAATACAGTATTTCTTGACTTGGAAAGGTATATTTTATATGAGCTCTTAGTTAACCTACCTTAGCACGAAACTAGCAGAACTAAGAACCAGAGTTCAGTGTTGGATGCTAGCTGCATAAATAACCTTTCCGTTAATATATAGATTCACAAATTTTGTGAAAATCCTTTGTGCAAATAACAGACGAAATTGAACAAAAAATTTCTCTGGAGTTTCGTTAGTCAACAGAAAAACTGAACATTTCCTGAACTCGTCACCAATACTCTCAAGTGTTCCCCTATAGTCAGGAAACGGTTGACATAATTTTTTTTCAATACTGCAAAAACATTGCAAGGTTTGTTTTTAGCCTTCATTTTACCACTTGAGTCATATGAAGTATATTCCAAATTGGTATCAGGTTGTCACTGTGGTATTTGATACTTTTCGAAGACTGGCCATGTTTAAAAAAGAAATAGAAAACAATGTTTTTCAACAATGCAAGTCATTTGATGAATTCTGAATACATACTGTATACCGAATTATGTTTATCCTATGTATATGCATCAGCCTGTTACTCAATAGATCATTGAATAGGATTAGTTACGTATCATTTATTATCCTGCTGTGTATAAATAGTTGTTTGCTATAATATTGAATAGAATTAGTTGTTCAATAATTTTTTAAATAAATTTAGTTGTTTAGTACTTTATAAATTTGAGTTTAAGTAGACAATAATAAAAAATCGGCAAACATTATATATACGTTTGAATTATCAAATTTGTAATGCAATAGAAAATATATTTCCTGAAAGGAATTCTTAAATTCATAACTTACACCAATAACGGGTCTTAGGACCCTTCCCTATTTCTACGAATACCAGAGTGTATAAACAATTTGAATATCTCCGGAATAAGAGAAGTACCCGCTCACACCAACACTAGTGACTAACTGCCACTTTTTATTTTGGCTCAGTAGAGTAAACACGTAGTCTTTCTCTCCCGTCAGCACCCTTTGAACCGGTTACGACTAAAAGCAACCGGCCTAACAATTAGTAAATTTCCTTTTGATCTGCCTTCCTTACACAGGTCCCCGAGCAAGGGAAGTAACAAGAGGCCATGGCCTCTACCTTTGCTGCTCACCCAGTGTTCGTTCTGCTTCGGTGGGTAGCTATGAGCAGTGGCTGACAGGAACTCCTTGGAGTGACTTGTCATGGGACGACAGGTCTTGGGAACGAGTTTCGGCTTCGTTCCGGAGGTTCTACGTGTTGCTGTTCCTTTAGCCGGGTCTGCCTGAAGGGAGGAAATGCCACCTGTACGACCAGAAGGTTCGCCTTCAGGTATTGCGCAGTCTGACCTTCTAAGAAAGGACGATGCAACACCCTTCTGAGCGGCAGATCCCTTGTCTGTGAGGCGATGCACCATTGGAAAGAAGAGTTCATCAATCCTCTTTTGCGAGAAGAGAGATCTTCTCCAACATTCCCTTCTGCATGGCAGCTCCCTCGTCCGCGAGGCGATGCACCATAGGAAAGAAGAGTTCATCAATCCTCTTTTGTGGGAGGAGAGATCTTCAACACTCCCTTCTGAGCTGTAGCTACCTCATACGCAAGGCGATGCGCCATTGGGAGGAGGAGGCGTTGATCTCTCTTCAAGCTTGCGAGAAGAGAGATTTTCTCCTGAGTCGCACCCTCAAAGTACAAAATGAGCCTCATTGCATTTTCCCTTTGGGATATTTACCGCAGATGGGGAAGACTGCCGGCTGCTTGCGGCCGCCTCCTTCCCAATCGATAAGTCTCGTAGGCCTTAACTCTTCGGGGTTATTGGCACATTGTGCTTTTGAGCACAACAAAAGCTCGGCAAAGGAGAAACAGATGATCTTCAAGTCCCCCTTTTTTTTGTGTGTGGGTAGAAGGTATTTCTCGCTTCGTGCGAGACCCTCACCTCGCCTCGCCAGGTTTCCCTGAGGCGACGTTTTATGAAATCCTTGCCTTAGTACCCGTAGCGTGTTTGTGAACCCTCCTTGCCAAAGCTATTGTAGCGCACGCTACTGGATCTAGGTGGAAAGGAGATTGCTGGGGCTTTCTATATTCGCGTTCATGGATTCTGGCTGGTGTTCGTGGACAATTGCCAGCACTTTGTGGGTGCTCGCCAGCGTTTGGTAGTAACAGATGGTGTTCACTGATTCTCGCGAGCGCTTGCCAACCTTTGCAAATGCTCGCTAACATTTTCTGGCAACTCTGTACGAAAGCTTTCTGGGATAACAAACCCTTCATGCAAGACTTTGCTTCAGCATGGGTATCTCTTGGCCCTGAGAAGTTTTACCTAGCTACAGACGTTTGGTAAAATTCTATAAAAGGTTGAAACAAACTCCTGTGGCATATGCGTTCTTGCCAAGAGACACCAAGTTTTGTGAAATATAATCCTTCTGGGTTATTTTCTTGGTCTTTGTTGCCCGATGAAATGAAGAGCTTACGATTATACCCTTACAAGGCTATAATCTTAAGCCTGTTGTCCCAAGATTGTTAGCTTCTGCTCACGTTTATGAACGATAGCAAGCTCTGTACAGAAGGTGGCCAGACAAATGTTGTCAGCTTTTCATTACGTTTATGAAAGTTAAGTAGCCCTACCCACAAAGCACCCAGACAATTTTGTCAGATTCTCATTACATTTATGAACGTTAGCAAGCCCCGCCCACAAGGCAGGCAGGCAAACAATGGAGTAATAATCACTAAACTAGCTGTATGTGTTGTTTTACAAATCTTAAGAATACTACAGCTAGTCGACGATCAAATTCCTTTGGCAATAATGTTGTGATTCCTAGCACATACATTATTCCCTCAAGCGGTCTCAAACTCATTGTCAAACGTTTACCCGGAGGCAAAGGGGTTACGCATGCCGGACCGCAGATGGACATGCGCATATGCGGCCAAGCAATCTTGCTGCCGACGAGGACTATAGATCATCTCACAATTAGAACCTCGTTCTAATAAATCATTAGTGTTCATGGCTATATTCCTTACGGGAACCAGGTTAAGCATTACTCTTTTTCCTTCCGGTAACCAGACATACTGGATATGCCGTCTCCCTTCATCCAAGGGAGTTCCTTCCTAACTTCCGATCGGAGGTCTCACTTTAGGAATAATACTGAGACCAGAAACTTCACATAAGTGAATCGGTTTCCTGAAAGGGAAAATTCAAAACTTATTCCAGTTTTGCCGATCGGAGATGAAGAAATACAAACGTTTTCATCGTTCATAGCAAGGAGGAGGACTCAGTTATGAACATTTATTAACATTCTCCAACCAAGTTCCATACACTGCTAATAATTTGGGCTACTTCCATTAACTCCTTTCAAGGCATTATGTAGTGCTGATTAGCATCAACACTACAATAGTGTCCCACATAAACAAACAATTAGAGACCTTGTCACAACACCTATGCCTGCTAGCTGTGAAAATCCTCAAGTCGATAGAAGGGAATTTGGTAGCCTTAACAGCACTCTTCATCCCGCGCAATAAGAATGTCCTGACGAACAATCTGAGCAGGAATAGTCACATAGTTGGTTCCGAATGGGCAATTGACCTGGCCACGATGTTCCTAAACCGGAACCTTCGGTGTACTTCTCACCAGTACCAGTACCACAAGCATTCTTACAGGATGCTTTTCAACACTTGAGGGACAAAATGGACGTTCCCTTCCTCCTGCCTAGAAAGGAGGTTATTGAACAGGGTAAGGGCATTACAGATCTAGCATTGACCCTTTTAGCCTTGCTGCGGCAGCATTCAGAATGGTTTCAAGACCTTCTACACTGGCTCATAGAGGCATCGAGAGAGGTTCCTCCACTTCCCGAGCTACTCAGATACCAACATGTGAAGATTTTCCACCAAGCGATACCATCACTATCTCCTTACACCAGGAGGCTATCCAGCATCATCGTATGTGGTGTATGAGGCGAAGTGGTCCATCTTTCATGGTAGAGGTTATAGACGGGGTATCTCTCCCCTCTGCGCCTGTATTCCAGCAGTAGTGGAGTTTTTACTGTTCCTCAGGGGAGGGGGGGGGGTGACTCACTCAGTGTCGGTGGGGAAAGGTTTTCATTCAGCCTTGAACATTGTCTTCAAATTAAATTGAGTTAACATTTCCTCATTGACGGAATTGTTACTCCCCATTCAGAACTGAATGTTCGTGCCCTCAGTCAAAAGTTATACCACCTTCTTAGAACGTTGTCCGGGTCTTACATTCATGGAAAGGAGCCCCTTATGAACCTTTACGTCAAGCCTTTGATAAAGACTTGACCTTAAAGACAATTTTCTTTTGGAACTGAATTCTGCAGGAAGAGTCAGCGCGCTACAAGGTCTTCCATATGACATCACCCATTCAGGGGGATTGCTGGCAAGTCACACTCAGTTTCACACCTGAGTTGTTGCAAACTCAAATCCATCCTTTGCAAATCATAGATTTGGGGCCTTTCGGATTGGGAGTCTCTGATCGCTAACAGACGATACAGATCGACTGTTACTATGTCCTGTAAGGACGATGAGGTTATATCTCATAAGGATGAGAAGAACTCGACCCCAGATCATCAAGCTGTTCATCAGCACAAGGAAGACCAAGAGGAGAATCACGAAGAACTCGATCTCCTCTTGGATCAGTAGAGTAATAGAAAGAACATGGACCTCAGACACCTCGACGACAGGTAGACATCTCTGTGCCCATTGCATTCCAAAGAATTTTTCTGTTCAGCAGGTACTGCAAGCCGGCAGGTGGAAACATCAAACAATGTTCACCTCCAGCTACCTGCAAAACATAACCCACAGGAGCCAAGACACATTCTCAATAAGTCCTGTGGTGGTTGCTTATAACGTGATCTAAACACCTCAGTTTCGAGGGCAGAGGTTACCGGTGAAGTAAGACTAGGATGAATGTGGCAGTAACTGGCCACTTCCTGCTTCATCTTCCCTCTTTTAGGGAGCAGCATTCGGGGAACCCTACACAGCTGACCTCTTTCTTCTGTGGGTGAGTTTCACGCTCTTCAGACAACCTCATATATATATATATATATATATATATATATATATATATAAATATATATATATATATATATATATATATATATATATATATATATATATATATATATATATATATATATATATATATATATATATATATATATATATATATATATATATATATATATATATATATATATATATATATATATATATATATATATATATATGTGTGTGTGTGTGTGTGTGTGTGTTTTGTCCCCGTCCTCCTGTCAAGGGAAGGCAGGAAGAAATATACATTAGTAGAGGGCACCGCCCAAATAGCTATGATGTATGTTCCAACAGATTAATTCCTTATCCTCCAGCAATCATTGCCCAGGCCGTTATCTTATCCAATGAAGATAACTTGGTGTAGGATCCCTCAAGGTATCACTATACAGAGACTGAGTAGCAGAAGGTTTGTATTTTGTGCAGGAACAAATGACAAATTTGGAAGTGATTTGTATTTTTCCTAACAATACAAACCTGGAGTTCTTTATCCATACTACCCGCCAGCACCAACCCACTGAGAGTCCTGCCGTAATTACGAAAGTGACGGTTAGTCGCTAGTGCTGGTGTGAGCGGGAGGGATCCCCTACCCCGCTCCCCCCTCCGCTAACTAGCGTTGAGTAGTTACACCCTGGCTAATAGTTTACCGGCTGATTTCAGCTTTGGCCAAAATAATACTCCTTAGTAAAGAGCTCCAAGTTTGTATTGGTAGGAAAAATGCAAATTACTTCCAAATTTGTCATACTTCACTAAGCAAAACATCAACAGGTAAACAACCATTACAACAGCTAACATTTTAACAATACTACATTTTAAAGGTCTTCAGTAGGTTCATCTCTAATGACTTCAGTGAGAGTTCTGTTGGAGCTCTAGCCGATGACGGACGTGTAATTTTTCCTCTGTCACTTGGTTGGCTGTTTTGCTGCTGAATATAGCAATTAATTGTTATTCGCCTTATATTGGAGGCTTGATCAATGTGTTGCCAGGCTATAAAAACCCAGGATTCCGTAGATGTTGAAAAGGATGTGGCTTTATCGCATAGAGAAGCAAGCGAAACAAATTAACGTTTTATATCTAGTAAGAGAAGGAAAAATTAAGGAAACGAAAGTTGGTGATATAGAGCTAGGTGACGGTAATAGAAAGGTTGTAGGTTAGAAAATAAAGTAGTCAGTAGGGAAGTTATGACGAACAAAACTCTGAGTCTGACCGTTGATGATTCTGATGCATCAGTGTAAAATGCCTTCTTAGGGAATGGTACTGAAGCCAATGATGAAAGACCCAATTTAAGGAAATGTTTGTATTTTCCCAATGGACAGGAAAAGGATTACCATTGCAAGATGTAATGGACAGTAAGACTACAAAAAAACACCCAAATCTTAAAATTTTCATACAGTGTAGTTGACCATGAAGCTGTGATAGTGGTAGTTTGCCATAAAAGACAGTTTGGCTTTGTGTTGAGGACAGTGTTGAAGTCCCATAAAATATAATATATGCATATTGGTTGTGGTCAATTTTAGTTTTAAGTTTGTTAGGGTTATTTTGGTTTATTTGAATGGTGTTACAGTTATTTGAATGTTTTTTAGTATTAAGTGATTGTTTTAAGTTTTAGGAAATATAGTTTTAAGGTTATGTTTTGCTTCTATGTCCTTTTTCTCCAAGAGTCCCGCTGCTGATAACGTAAGGGGAAAGTTTGTGTTGCAGAGACAATTGTCTGTTTAGTGTGATCAAGGGTGTGGGGGTTGTTGTTGCAACATCCCGCCACATTATTTTGGCGCCCGAACAGGGACTGTCGAAGTGGGACTGGAAGCTGTTCTGTTGGACGAAGGACTGAATTAGGATTAGGAATTAGATATAAGGTTAATGAAAAATGGAGGAGCAATTAAGGGTTTTGAAGGAGGAATTGCGGCTGAGTAAGGAGCGTGAGGAGAAGTTGCTGTATGAGAATAAGAGGTTAAGGTGTGAGAATGAGGAGATGCGAAAGGAACTGAAAGCACCAAAGGGAAACGTAGAGAGAGTGGAAGTGGGTGTTGAGATAAGGATGCGTGAGAATGAGGAACGAATGGAAGCTATGATGGGGCAGGTAATGGGAATGATGAAAACTTTCATGGGCGAGGGCGCAGTCGGAGGAGTGGCCTCTGCTACGGGTAATGGGTTGATAGTGGAAGAGAAGTTAAGGTAGGTGATAATGGAAAAGGAAGTGATAGTGATAATAATAGTAATAGTGATAGTGAGATTGAAGATACGGGAATTGGGCATAGTAAGTATGAACAGAAATGTGAAAGGAAGAATGAGAAGAAAGGTAAAAGTGATGTGAAGAAAGAGAAGAAAAAGTGTCAGGATGAGAGCAAGGATAATCGTGAATGGGTGAAAGTGGTGAGTAAGAAAATGGCTAGGAAGAGTATGATGAAGGATAGGAGTATTAGTGTGGAATTAGATTGTTTATATTCTAGTGAGGAAGTAAGAAACAAGAGGGAAGGTAGCAGTGATGATAGCAGTGAGAATGAACGTGATGTGTGTAAGACTGTGTTTATGAGAGAGGTACCTCGGTGTGAAAGGTTCAATGAGCATAGTAGTAGGGATGTATACGAGTTTTTCGAGGAGTATGAGAGGTACTGTCAGGATAAGTATGGTGATAGTAAGAGAGTTTGGGCTAGGGAGTTAGGAGAATATTTGACTGGGTATTTGTTGACGATGTATGGTGTGATAATGAGTGTGGGGGATGTAGAATATGATAGTGTGAAAGGTAGGATAATTGAGCAAGTAAAACATATGAAAGGGAGTGTTAGGTATAAGCGTAAGAATGATTTTGACGAGGCACGGATGAATGTAGGAGAAGCGATATCGATGTATGTATGTAGGTATAAATAAGAATAAGGAGCTAATGAGGAAGTTTTTGGCAACCGTACCTGAAAATGTGTGTGAATTTATTAATTTGAAACGGAAGGAGAAAATGAGGTGGACGCAAGAGAGATTGACATGGGAAGATATACAAGAGTTAGTTGAGGATTATGAGTTAGATAGGTGCTTGAAAGAAAGTAAATCTGTGAGTGTAAGAACTGGAATGGAAGAAAGTGTGCCAGAATTTGTTAGTTTTAGAGATGCTGTTATGAGAGGACCGATGAGGGTAGCTGATAGTGTAGTAGATAGGAGTGTTAGGGCGAGTAATGTGGGAATACCTTAAGGACAAATGAAGGGTTTTGGCAAGGGAATCGGATTTGGAGGGATAGGAGTGATAATGCGCAGAGAGGTATAGCAAATAGTCGTGTCCATGATTAAAAGTGTTATAGGTGTTGGAAAGTGGGACATAAGAAGAATGAATGTAGATGGGCTCTAGGTGCTTGTTTTGGTTGTGGTGAGGTAGGGCATAGAATTAGCGAGTGCAAGAAAGAGAAAGGGGTAAAATGTTATCGGTATGGTATGACTGGGCACATAGCGAGTGGATGTCGTAGTAATCGTATGAATGTGATTTGTGGTAATTGTGGTAAGGATGGTCATTATGTTAGAATGTGCAAGGAGCCGCGGGGTAAGTGTACTGAATGTGGTGCAGATGGGCATGTAGCTAGAGTATGTAGAAGGAAGGGATTAAGTCAGCCAGGATGTTCGGGAAACTAGAGTGTAAGAGGGTTCAGCTGGGTGAGTCCTCCTGTGTGTGTGGAAGGAATAGGATCAATGTTTGTGAGAATGGGATGAATAATTGGTTTGAAATGAGCAAGTATGAATCTAGTATGCATGAGAAGGTAGGGCTGGAAAATAAACAATTAATGTTAGTTGAATATAGGAAAAAGAGGCGTTTGAAAGTTTTAATCGAGGAGAAAGTGCAAGGGAAATTTATAGGTATAGTTAAGAATACGAGTAAGTATGACAAGGGTGTAAATGTGCAAGTGAGTGTGGAAGATAAATGTATTAATACAGATGAAACGGGCCTGAGTATTAATGATACCTATAGTGTGTGTGGCATTTCCTTAGATGATGTAAAAGAAAGGATGACGAATGCGAGAATGAGAGATAGGAGAATATGTAGCATGAATGAATCTTTTGCTAAAGTTGAGAATGTTTTTGATGAAATGGTTGAACTGTTTACAGAAATGAATGTAATTTTAGGGACAGATGAGAACGAGGTAGATGGGACTGTACATGATATATTAGATGATAGGGATTTAGATAGGAGTAGTGTTAATGTAGCGAATGATTGTGGTACGGAAGAAGTGAATGTGAGAGTGTATGAAGGCCCAGTCACTCGGAGTAGAGGTCCCGTTCCCGACTGCGACTGGGTAATGAAAAAAATAATGTAAGTGGTTGTGTGAAAATGTAGTAGGATTTGGCAAAGTAAGGGGGAAGGAATGTGGAGGATTAATTTTTGTTTTATTTTTATTTTTTTGTTTGCCAAATCAAGAGAGAGAGAGAGAGAGAGAGGTAGTTAGTGTATCGATTGTTTGTTGTGAGAAAGACTGTTGGTATAAATGAGGTTGTTTGTTTACTTTTAGCTAGGTTAGGAGAATGGTAAATGTTTCAGAGCGAATGCTTTTTTAATTTGACTGCAGTTAGAGGCAGGTGTGAATGCTGGACTATTATTATTATTATTATCATTATTACCAGCGTGGAAATGACTGGTTTATTTCTGAGTAAGTACAGTTTTGTTTATATTTGCTTGTCGTGATTGTGAATGATAGAAACAGTTTATTATTTATCTTTGATTATAGTGCGATAGTTTAGTCAGCTAGGAGTGTTCGTAAGTGTTTTTCTTTTTTCTTTTTGCAGGCCGTAATTCCTCCTTTGGAGAGATTTTGTTGACGTGGAATCGATTGTTGACGACCTAGCTAATAATAAGAAAGTTGATACGGCTACTCTGATTTAGATTATTGTTGATGACCCAGACCGAATGAATTTCCCATTGTTGATGATGATGATGATAGAGATGATGATAATGATGATGATAATATCCAGGACCCTAATCAGGGAGACTGCTGTTGGATATTTTCATAGTGTAGTTGACCACGAAGCTGTGATAGTGGTAGTTTGCCATAAAAGACAGTTTGGCTTTATGTTGATGACAGTGTTGATGTCCCATAAAATATAATATGTACATATTGGTTGTGGTCGATTTTAGTTTTAAGTTTGTTAGGGTTATTTTGGTTTATTTGAATGGTGTTACAGTTATTTGAATGTTTTTTAGTATTAAGTGATTGTTTTAAGTTTTAAGAAATATAGTTTTAAGGTTATGTTTTGCTTTTATGTCCTTTTTTTGTCGAAGAGTCCCGCTGCTGATAACGTAAGGGGAAAGTTTGTGTTGCAGAGACAATTGTCTGTTTAGTGTGATATTAGGGTGTGAGGAGGGGGGGTGTTGCTGCAACATCCCGCCACAACTTTGTCATGAAATGTGAATAGCCTTCAAAAAAGAGGAATCAATGCTTATGACTACGTTCTTTCTCATGATTTCGATGTAATAACTTTGCTAAAAAACTGGTGTTAATGGAGCAGGTTTCCAATCAACAGATATCAATCATTTGAATAATAAGAATATAAGCGGTCAAACAACCTTTGTAAAAGAAATAATATATCAGCTGTTTTATCTGTAACTTCCGAAATTAACGGAACTGGATGTTTGTGTAAAATTATATTGAAAGGATATTAACTTTTATACAATTAATGTGTACGTGCACATTGATAAGTTAGATCTTGACAATTTGCCTTAGTTTATTTCTAGTTAGCCCTGTTTATTAGTGGGTGACTTTAATGCTTGGTATCATGATTTGGGAAGTAGGGGTGCCAAAACAAAATTGGTTTTGTATTAAATAATATCCTTAACTCCTTGGAAAATGTCAGTGTCTTAGGAAATGGTTCACCAACACACGTGAGAGGTTGTATGATTGATTGTGCTTTACTTTTTGATATGTTTGAATGCACAGCTGATGCATTGATTATTAGTGAGCTTGTTAGTGATTACTTTGCTGTTGAGGTATCTGTAAGCATAAACAAGATGTTTGTCAGTAAAAAAAAGAAAAGTTTAATTTAAAGTCATAAAAAACGACAGTCATGAATAGAGTTGGTGAGTTGTACATAAATTAAAGAAGTTAATGTCC
>NC_090757.1:25908364-25930864 GCF_036898095.1 Palaemon carinicauda
CGTAATTCTTGATAAGTATTGTACAATAAAATTTTTATTGCATGGATTATTTTCAAATTGAGAAATGTTATTGTTAACCGTTAAAAAAATCGGAAAACCAGGGGACCATATTATTTATGAACATTCATTTCTTTGTTGAAAAGAGAGAAATGAAGATTTTTGGTTTGGGACCATAACAAACTATATAAAATTTCATTAGAGATCTGTATATATAATTATTTGGAATCATGTTACCCTGGAAGGGTCTTGGAACTAAAAAATGTTACCTTAGAAACCTTGCGACCATTACAAACTATTTAAAATTTCTTTAGAGATCTGTATATATAATTATTTGGAATCATGTTACCTGGAAGGGGCTTGGAACTACAAAATGTTACTTTCTGCCTAGAGGAAAACTTAAATCTCCTCGTGTGAGATGTTCAATTCGTCAGTAATATTTCCCACAAATATTATAATTTTATTCTTAAATTATCGCAAATAAAATTATTAAAAATTAAACAGCTTTGCCAAAGGATGATTTTTACCACCTTGCGAATCAAAGATTGTTTATAGTTTTGTTTTTGTGTTGTGTGCTTGTTAGATGATCCTTTCCTCGCGACGCTGAGATCATTAAAGAAATCCAGTAGCCTCATCCATAAGAAAACATTGCCAGAGCTTATAAACACCTAATTAGTATTATAGACAAGGTAGTTGAGAATGTAAATTATAATGATGGTTAATATTATTATTATTTTTATTTATTATTATTATTATTATTATTATTATTATTATTATTATTATTATTATTATTATTATTATTATTATTGTTGTCGTTCCTTCAGCTTTCACTTTGATAAGTAAATCTTCCAAACATCCCAATTAATCACCGTCGACGGTAATATTTCTAACAAGATTTACCTACATTGTAGCCAATCCCTGCCCTGTGTGTGTGTTTGACCCCATTAGCGATAGTTAAATTTTGCTGCGTCGGCAAATAAAAATATGAGGAGATGGATTGTTCCACTGGAAGAATTCGATCGGATAAAAGAGGTAAAAAAAAAAAAAAAATGAAAAAAAAGTAGAATAATGATTTTTTTTTTCTAATCTTTTAAAGGGATGGGGGACGGAGGGTTTGGAAGATATGACAAGTTTGCAGACCTGTCTAAAGCAGAAATAAAAATAATGGTTTTACGAGTAAGGAACGCAATCAGGCAAATGCAATCAGCCAGGCGTTGCTCTCTCTCCAGTCTTTCTTTGTCTGGCTTCAGTCGCAGAGAGAGAGAGAGAGAGAGAGAGAGAGAGAGAGAGAGATTCCCTTTAACAGTTGTAGCAGTGTTAGAATGTCAAGAGGTATGATACAGATAGCAACTGTCTATTTCCAGAGAAGTGCATTGTATTCCACTTGACCTAATGAGAGAATTTTGAACTTGATGGATCACAGTGAGCTTGAATAAGCTATTGTTTAGCAGCCTCTTTGGTGGAAGACATGAAGTTTGGTACCTTCCCAGCAACCCTTTGAAAACAGCGAATACACATATAAAACATTCACACGCGTGTCTTTAGAATTGGAGTTTAATGAAATGTTGAAAAACAAAGCAGACAATGGCTAGATTAAGTAAAATGTGGAAATCAAATCACCTGAAATTACATATAAAAACTGAGGCTATATATCAGTTTAGTGAGATCGGGGTTACTGAATGGACATGAGTCGTGTTATGACAATGAAACAATATCCAACACATTTTTTGAATTTGAGAACAAAGTCCACAAAAAAATATTGAGAATTAAATGCCAGGAAAGGATTAGAAATGAAACTATAAGAGAGATTACTCAAGTGCCATATGTGAATGAGATTATGGTGAAGGGCAAGTAGAGATGATTTGGGCATGCTATTCTCACTCCCCAAGAGAGATTAGTTCACCAAACTTTCAACTGGGCTCCACAAGCACTAGAAAAGCTGGAAGACCCAGGCCTACATGGCTGAGTACTATGAAGCGTGATGTAAGAGAGGATGAATGGAGAAGTATCGATTTAAAAGCTCAAAATAAAGACGACTGGCGAAATGTAACTGAGGCCTTTTGTGTCAATAGGCGTAGGAGTAGATGATATATATATATATATATATATATAATGTGTATACATATATATATATATATATGTATATATGTATGTATATATTTATATATATATATATATATATATCATATATATATATATATATATATGTATATATATACACATATATATAAATACATATATACATATATATATATATATATATATATTTATATTTATATATATATATATATATATATACACACATTATTACATACATATGCACACATACATGAATACAATACATATGCACACACATATCCACTAATATATATATATATATATATATATACATACATACATGCATGCATAGAAACATTCATGAATATTCAACAGTCAAATGAAAAGGCATGAACTCGTGCATACAAGTTATCAACTTACTTTTCTCTCCCGCTCTGAAGCCACCATGTACATTGATGCCAACGCATTCTTTGCCTCAAACATTCTTTTATAGAAATCTATCATGCACTCAAACATAGATGGCATGTTGTAATATACCGTTGTATTATGATACATACGCGATATATCCGTGAGCTGTTAACTTAATTCAAATCCTGCTTGAAGCTCTAAATTAATTATGTTATTCATATATCTCAAATGAGATTCATTTGATTATGATAAATGTTGGTCGAATTTATACATACATACATACATATACGCGTATATATGGTATATATTTATACACACATATATGGTAATATATATATATGTGTGTATATATATATATATATATATATGTATATTGATAGATAGATAGATAGATAGTGTGTGTGTGTGTGTATTTTCTGTTTACCAATGATTATATATATATATATATATATGTGTGTGTGTGTGTGTATATATAAAATGTATTCATGTATTTATATGTATATATATAATATATATACATATATATATATATATATATATATACATATATATATATATATATATATGTATATATATATAGTGTGTGTGTATTATTTAGTTTATCAATATCTCTTTGTTTGTGTCATATATATATATATATATATATATAATGTGTGTGTTTTTTTTCAAAAAGGCCCATAAAAGAAACACAGGAAATATAAATAATTCACTATATTTCGGTCAATAGACATTGATCCTCTTCAGGATGTAAAGTAAAAATGAGGAATACAGTGGAGAGTGACGGTTTATATAGGAAAGCAAAGGGTGTGTTCAATTGTTCTACAGTTGTTATGATTGCTGGAAGGATTGGCCAAATTTAATTACATCCAGGTTCGTCTTCTTATTTTTGAGCCGCTCGGAGGATGTCTTGACCTCTGATGCATATCCGGTGGTCGGTCTCCGTGGATTATCTTCTTAATGATAGGGTTGAGAAGAGTATTGTCCACTGTGTCAGCTTTCCATTGGCCGTCAAATAGGTTCATTGTTTTGATTGATTTATGATGGCTGATTCCAGGATTTTTCCTTCTGTATGAACATGTACTCTTAAAAAGCAAAGACGACTCACTCCAGTTAATCTGGTGCCCTAAATCTCTAAGGTGAACGAAAATCCCTATCTTAAAGATTATCCGAACACAAAAGATCTGTTAGAGATTTAGGGCACCAGATTAACTGGAGTGAGTCGTCTTTACTTTTTATGAGTACCTGTCCGTACAAAAGGAAAATCCTTAAATCAGCCATCATAAATCAATTAAACACAATGAACCTATCTGACGGCCAATGGAAAGCTGACACAGTGGACAATACTCTTCTCAACCCTATCATTAAGAAGATAATCCACGGAGACCGACCACCGGATATGCACCAGAGGTCAAGACAATCCTCCGAGGCGGCTCAACAATAAGAAGACGCACCTGGATGTAATTAAATTTGGCTAATCCTTCCAGCAATTATAACAACTGTAGAACAATTGAACACACCCTTTTGCTTTCCTATATAAACCATCACTCTCCACTGTGACGGCTGCCAACGCAAAAGCCTGTGTCCAGCAATATTGGCTGGGCAATCTTTTACTACTACTACTACTGTATTCCTCATTTTTACTTTACATCCTGAAGAGGGGTCAATGTTTATTGACCGAAATATAGTGATTTATTTATATTTCCTGTGTTTCTTTTATGGGCCTTTTTGAAAAAAACATGTTAAACTGTTCGATTACAGTTACAAGTAAGACTTATATACAGTATATATATATATATATATATATAAAATATATATATATATATATATATATATACATATATATATAGTGTGAGTGTTTATTTTGTTTATCAATGATTATATATATATATATATATATGTATATATATATATATATATATATGTATATGTTATATGTATATATGTGTGTGTGTGTGTGATTGATTGATTTAAAGTTTTCAGGCATCCTGAATATATATATATATTATATATATGTGCGTGTGTGTGTGTACATATATAATATATATATATATATATGTGCGTGTGTGTGTGTACATATATAATATATATATATATATATATATATATATATTTATATACTGTAGTGTGCGTGTGTACCTTTTAGTTTATCAATATCTTTTTGTTTGTGTCTAGTACCACTTTAATAATTCACCAGATGAATGTGTTTGGAGAGTTCAATTCATCCTAATATATGAGAAGGTTGTATTACCTAACAAGAAATTACGGGGATTCGAAACTCATTATATTGCCCAGGACATCGTATTCGAAGGCAATTGAAGACTAATGGAAGACCTTTGTTTCCTCGAGACACACAGTTATAATTCGGGTAGTTGTAATAGCAAATATATATCTTTAGCATATTTATTTTTATTCTGTGTGATTTATTGTTCTGGCGTCCATTTCAAGATTTGTTCTCTAGCAGAAAATGAGATTTTTCTATTAACTTGAATTTCAATAACATATACGAAGCATCCTCAACCAACTGACTCTCTCTCTCTCTCTCTCTCTCTCTCCTCTCTCTCTCTCTCTCAATATCTTCATAAGCTAAGGTCTATGTGTACAGTGTACAGCGGTATCACTTCACTTTCCTAACTTCTAATATGACTGTTACTTGTCCCTCACACCTTCTGTCTTGTTTAAGCCCCACATCGTTCTTCCCCTACCAATCTTTCTCTCCTTTATCTCCTT
This sequence comes from Palaemon carinicauda, assembly GCF_036898095.1. Classification (NCBI taxonomy): domain Eukaryota; kingdom Metazoa; phylum Arthropoda; class Malacostraca; order Decapoda; family Palaemonidae; genus Palaemon; species Palaemon carinicauda. The sequence goes on from NC_090757.1 coordinate 25,913,555, forward strand.
TTCTCAACCTGAATCTTATCGTACACCAAAAACCTTCCCTAATACTTTTATGATTCTTGCAGCTGTCTATCCACTTTATTTATATGCAAAGGAACAATAGTTATTCCTCTCACTAATCCCTGTGGAAACTTTCTTTATCCAGATATGCTTTGCAAACCCAAGTCAGCCACACATTCGTACTGTTGCTCTTCTTCAACCTTAACCTTTATCAGTGACCCATAAAGCACACACACACACACACACACACAGACACACTTACATATATGTGTGTGTATATATATATGTATATATATATATGTGTGTGTGTATGTATATCTATATATATAAGTATGTATATCTATATATATGTATTTAGATCTATGTATATGTATGTATATATGTTTGTATATATATATATATATATATATATGTATGTATGTATGCATATATATATATGTGTGTATGTATATATATATATATATATATATTGATGAACGGAATGAGATTATGAAAATTAAAACGCCCCTTTCTCTAAAAAGAAGTATTTAATTATATGGTCCCACCAGTTTTAACTTTTGCATCAGAAACATGGAGCCTTACTAAAGCCTTAGAACCTAAGCTTCTTACAACTCGAAGAGCTTTAAAGATGAGAATAATACTAAGAGACAGAAAAAGAGCAACACGTATACGAAAGCTATCAACAAGTAGATTATATTCTAGTAAATTATACGATGAAGAAATGGACCTGGGTAAGCCATATAAGGAGAATGACAGATAAGAGATGGGACATGAAATATAACACTATGGATCCCTAAAGATTGCAAGAGAAGCAAGGTAAAGGCGATTGACGAACTAAGAAAGTTTACGGGTGTGGACTGACATAGAAAGACCATTAACAGATGCAAGTACAAGGGCATATCTGAGGCCGTTGTTCTGCAGATGACTAATAACGGCTGGTGATGATTATTATTAATATAATATATATATATATATATATTTATATATATATATATATATATATATGTATATGTGTGTATATATATATATATATATATAATATATATATATATATATACACATATACATATATATGTGTGTATGTATATGTATATATATATATATATATATATACATATACATATACATATATATATATATATATATATATAAACACGTGTGTGGGTGTATATATGCTTTTATGCATAGCAACGATAACATTTTGGGGTTCAATATTCTCTAGTTGTATGATATTCATATCTAGTTTATATTTCATATTTAATGATAAACATGAAATTGTTATCGAGAAAAAATTATTTGGAAAAACATTAAAAGAGATTTATAGGAACTAACCGACCATGCCACGATAAGAAGTTGAGCCGATTAGAATTTGAATATTATTGAATGTATAATATATGATTGAAATGATGAATAATTAGCCTGTTGCTATTCAAATTTCTATTCAAATTTTATTATTTTCATACGTATGGATATTTTTCATGACATTCGGCATTTAATTTTTTTTTTTTTTTCATATAAATTAATAATGTTCCACCCTTTTAAAAGAGCTGAAAGTAGCAATTAGCTAAGTTAGAATTTGTATGGACTGCAGACATGTCATTACATACATAGTTATGTATTACATGCATTAAACTTTAATTAAAATCAAAATTCTTCTCTTTTGATTTATTTTTCATCTGCATTTTCGGTAAGCTAAGGATGCATTATTCATTATTAAGTAATCTTGACCAGGCCTACCCTCTTTAAAAACGCTTTTCTATTTCTTTTATTCCATCTTTATTTCATGTTTTTTCAAGACTTTTCTCTCTTGTCCCGTATCTCCTCGTTAGCGCTTCCCTTACCTAACGTCAAGGACACGTTAACCGAGTTTACCCTGACAACGTCTTCTTCTTCTTCTTCTTCTTCTTCTTCTTCTTTTGGGGGGAGCTTTTTTTTGGGGGGGGGGGGGGGGTGGGGGAATCTGTCTCCAATATCAACGATTCATAACAAATCGCATCATTGAGTTGACAAATGGAGCGCCTGAGGTAGTTATTGGATGATGCATCCTATTCAGTTACACTCGTAAGAAGAAACATCACCCGCCTGAAAATCTTCGTTGACGTCAGTGAGTAGTTTTTGGCTTCTTCAGAAATTTGGCATTGTTTTGAGTATTGTGTTCCTGCTAGAGGTTTCTATTCCTCTACTTTTATTCACAGAATTAATGATTTTAAAGATTTACTTATAGGTTTTCCTTTTTTTTTTTTCTAAATGTGGCTTCGTATGTTGCAGTAGCAAGTTTATTATTTTGTGATGTTTTTCTCTTCTCGGCATTGTAGAATTTTATACATTTTTTTTTTTATTATTTTTCATCATGAACTGCATAGAACATGTACGTAAAATCGCGTGCTTTTTTATTTCTAAAAAACGGTTTCAATTATTTAATTTGTAAACTAAATTTCTTTTTCATCTCTCCGTAAACAATGTAGATGTATTTGTCTGTTCCCAAGTCGGCCCACGTTCATGTCAGTGAAAGGAAAATAATATTCTTAAACAGGCTGCAAGTTGAAATTTAATCATCCTTAATTAAGATGAAACCTATAGAAAAATTCGACGAGAAGCCATTTTCCTTTACATACTTTTTGCAACAGTATCACTTTAAAAATGTCTAGATTACAATCATAAAGGTTTGGTCTTGAACTTTTGCGGGTTCACGTATGAAAAGGACTTGCTCTTTAACATTTATATGCATGTTTTTCGCTAACTTCCACCAATTCAACTTTCCTCGTAAAGCTGGCCAAATTTTTACGCCGAACTTCTCCAGAAAATTCAGGGATGTAATTAGATTCAAGTTTTTGATTTTGCTGAATCTACTAAAAAGTACATAGATTTTTAGGTTTTTTTTTTTTTTTTTTAATGTAGTTTTGCGTCGTTTTCTTTTGAATCAAGTTCTAACGATTTCATGGAATTGACTATTGTGTTAAGGGAAATTCAAATATTAAATTTTAAGTAATAAATCTTTTACTTACCTACCCCAATTCTCTCTCTCTCTCTCTCTCTCTCTCTCTCTCTCTCTCTCTCTCTCTCTCCTTTGTGAATGGTCCAATCTCTGTTGCCTTGTCCTAAAAAAAATCACGGAGTCGCTTAGATTTGCATAATGAATATCAAACGGAATGCTGTGTAAGAAAGGACATTTTAAGGATGTGGTTTTATTAATATCCATCCTCTCTCTCTCTCTCTCTCTCTCTCTCTCTCTCTCTCTCTCTCTCTCTCGTGCAATTTATCTCTGGGTTCACGGACCAGTTTTCATGGTGCATGCTATCCTGCGGTATTTTGAACTGCGAATGAATTCCTTTCAAAATTTGAATCAAGCCCAAGCTAGGCGTTATTAAAACTTGGGGTTTTATTCAATATATTTTATGTTATACGCCCACACATTTCTATCGCTCACAGCGTAGGTAAGAATTGACTACTGCGTTGAAAATAAATATGCAATTTCATAGGTAAGTAGGTGTAGAAAGAGGAAGGCGAAGAGAAATAGATTGACTAAGTACCTTGTTGCTATCTTTCGATGTTCATTATATTGAATACCGTTGTTGGCACTCTGTATTTCCAGAGCTAGAAGCATTGAGATGATGCAAATGCTAAGAAATTATCTGTTACACTTAGGGTTTAAATAGTACAAATTTTCTCTTACGTTTTACTTTTCAACCTTCTTTTGTCATCCCCTTTTTTCAAGCACATATACGTGTATATATATATATATATATATATATTTATATATATATATATATATATGTATATATATATCTATATATATATATATATATATATACATATAAATATATATATCTATATATATATATATATATATAGATATATGTGTGTGTGTGTATGTGTATATATATATATATATATATATAGATATATATATATGTGTGTGTATGTGTATATATATATATATATATATATAAATTTATACTGTAACACACACACGCACACACACATATATATAATATATATATGTATATATATATATATATATATACATATATAATGTATATATATATGTATATTTAGGTACTGTATATTGTGTGGATCTGGAAATTACTATATATATATATATATATATATACTGTATATTGTGTGGATCTGGAAATTACTAGATATATATATATATATATATACATATATATATATGTGTATATATATATATATATATATATACACATATATATATATATATATAGTAATTTCCAGATCCACACAATAATCAGTATATATATAAATATATATATATATATATATATATGTGTGTGTGTGTGTGTGTGTGTGTGTTGCAGTAAAAATTTATTTTCAGTAAATATATATAATTGCTGAATACGTTAGTAAATATACATATTTAGTAAGATTATCAGAAAATTTACAAATTTACTAGAAATTTCCGGAAATATACTTATTACCGAATATTTTACTGATTTTTTTTTAGATATTTTTACTAAAATGTTGTAGGAATAAAAGAGTTAACGTGTTCTTATTACTTTATAAAAGCAATGACTTTAAATCGAAATGAAACATGATAAGACACAAACATGTTAACACCTCAGTGATTGATAAAAGGCAGATAATTAACACAGTGAATGATGTGAGTTTTTCCAACCTAGGGTTGCATGACATTTGCAGTTACATAAAAACCTTGACTTTATAATATCGATACCTATTTGTGTAACATCTATTATTTCCTACGCAATTATTTCTTATAAAACCTCGACCATCTCAATTGGACTCACATTGTAATGAAACATTGCTTTCAGTATTAATATCATTCACAACATACAGAGGTCTGGCATATAAATCAAAGGGATTTCCTGTATATTGCGTATTTAATAATCCTGCTTTTAGTGTTGTGGTGGTCTATTGGAAACATCCCTGTCTTGCGATTGGTGGACTGGCGTTCGATCCCCACCCAAGCTCGATAGTTAGTTTGTGTCTGCATCCTCCCTCCTTGTTGGGCTAAGGATGGGGAGTTTGGGAAGCCTATTGGTCTACTTACCGAGTCATCAGCAACCATTGTCTGGCCTTACTGGTCCTACCTCTGGGGCTTGGGCGCTGATCATATGGATGCATGGTCAGTCTCTAGGGCTTTGTCCTACTAGCTAGGGTATTGTAAAAGTTCCTTTACTCTGCCATTCATGAATGACCTTTAAACCTTTATTGAATACATCACACTCTCCGAAATGTGATTAATAACATCAGTTATATTCCGGGCATCTGTCCTTCCTCTATCCACTGATCGAGGAAGGACAGATGCCCACAAACAAACTATCGGGCTTGAGTGGGGCTCGAACGCCAGTCCAGCAATCGTCAGACATGGTTGTTTCCAATAGACCACCACAACTCTAAAAGCAGGATTATTAAATACTAAATGTAGCAGAAATCCAAGTGATTTATATGCCAGAGCTCTGTATGTTGTGAATGATATTAATACTGAAAGTAATGTGTCATTACGCACCTCGCATTACAATGTGAGTCCAATTGAGATGGTCGGGGTTTTATAAGATGTTATTGCGTAGGAAATAATAGATGCTAGACAAATAGGTATCGATATTATAAGATAAGGTAAAGATTTTATTTAATTGCAAATGCCATGCAACCCTAGGTTGGAAAAATAAGAATTACATCGTTCTTGACCTGGTCCTCAGACAGCATCATCTTGCTACTTTTTACCCTTTTTTCTGTTTGGTGAAGTTGTGAATCGGCAGCCATCTTCCTTTGTTGCTGGATGTTCTCTTGATGGTGTGCAATTTCTAGTGATGTTTGGTCTGATTGGGTGTCTTTGTTTTGGTTTTGTTGATCCTGAATGCAAAGCACACCTTGTAACTTTGAGACGATCTCATACGGAAGATTGAATGTAGGTTGACTAACTAAGCGAATGGTGCTTTATTTATACCCCTTGTAGTGACTTAAATTCTTTTAAATTGAACAAATTTCAAACAATGGTCCAGCTTGAGATGTGAGCTAATTGTCAGCCAGTCAGGCAATCACCATGTAAATTATATCGCAGTTGGTTCTTTCGATTGAACCTTGACTTTGTAAATGTCTAGGCTTGCCACATATCCTTGAGCTCACTGATGACCTGTTCTTTGAACTTGATCCGTTTTCCTAATGAAGAATCGAAGGTGCACCGAATGTTAAGAAAATGGCCAACATTTGGCAAGTCAGGAGAAATGGCCAACATTTGGAAAGTCATTTGACAAAACTCTCATAGAAGTTAGTCGTCGTTCATGAATGGCAGTGGCAAGGGAGAGTGAAAATGCCTTAGATTATAAGCTTACCATATATCCATACGATCAGCATCCAAGCCCCTCTCCACCCAAGCTAGGACCAGATAGGACCAGGCAATGCCTGCTGATGACTCGTCAGGTAAACCTTACCTCACATGGTTTGTGAGGTTGCAGACACTACAAGAATCTATCAAGCTTGAAGGGGACTCGAACTCTAGTCCTGCAATCAGGCTTGCTGAATATCACTGTGTAATTCTCAGTAATAGTCATGATATTGATGAATGCAAATCCAATAACAGTAGTATGAACGGCTATTATTGCTTATGTTATAACATCTACTTGGCCGTCTTAAAAACCGAAACTACCATTTAATAAGAACAATAATAGTAATATTTGTCCGTTGAATATTACATATGATATATTCTATCATATTGTATACCACATATTATATTGTATCATATGTTATATTTTACGGTTTAAATGATACCGTAGATAATAGATGTCAAATTGTAATATACCATTTTTAGAAAAATATATTTGTATTTTTTTATGCAGTGCAAGCATGGAAACATGAATTTCGTTTTATGTTCAACTGCGATAAAGCGTCTCATGAGGCTCCTTCCCCACGGCACTCAGTCTGAAAGGCATGTTGGCACTACAGCCAGCAAGACCCTTTCGCCTGACACGAAATCCTCGTAGGTCTCACTCTTGAATGGCCATTTGCATCTTGGCGACTTATGCAACTCATGTATATTTGCAGGTCAAACATTACTTCTCCTCCTCCCCATCTCCCATCCTCTCCCTCTATTCCCCTTACCATCCCCTTCCCTTCCCCTCACCTGCCCAAATCTTCCCCATTTTGATGCTGTGTAATTGCTTGTTTGCGTGAGTGCTTGCTCTCAGGCTATTAGTAACCCCATGTGCACTATTTTGCGTCTAGGGTTCGGGAATGCTCTCTCTCTCTCTCTCTCTCTCTCTCTCTCTCTCTCATATGGTTTAGCAATGATTTTCATATGGAAATAAATTGAAGCACAAACATGTACATAAACACATAGTCTCTCTCTCTCTCTCTCTCCTCTCTCTCTCTCTCTCTCTCTCATATGGCTTAGCTATGATTTTCATATGGAAATAAATTGAAGCACAAACATGTACATAAACACATAGTCTCTCTCTCTCTCTCTCTCTCTCTCTCTCTCTCTCTCTCATATGGTTTAGCAATGATTTTCATATGGAAATAAATTGAAGCACAAACATGTACATAAACACATAGTCTCTCTCTCTCTCTCTCTCTCTCTCTCTCTCTCTCTCTCATATGGCTTAGCTATGATTTTCATATGGAAATAAATTGAAGCACAAACATGTACATAAACACATAGTCTCTCTCTCTCTCTCTCTCTCTCTCCCTCTCTCTCTCTCTCTCTCTCATATGGTTTAGCAATGATTTTCATATGGAAATAAATTGAAGCACAAACATGTACATAAACACATAGTCTCTCTCTCTCTCTCCTCTCTCTCTCTCTCTCTCTCTCTCTCATATGGCTTAGCTAGGATTTTCATATGGAAATAAATTGAAGCACAAACATGTACATAAACACATAGTCCTCTCTCTCTCTCTCTCTCTCTCTCTCTCTCTCTCTCATATGGTTTAGCAATGATTTTCATATGGAAATAAATTGAAGCACAAACATGTACATAAACACATAGTCTCTCCCTCTCTCTCTCTCTCTCTCTCTCTCTCATATGGCTTAGCTATGATTTTCATATGGAAATAAATTGAAGCACAAACATGTACATAAACACATAGTCTCTCTCTCTCTCTCTCTCTCTCTCTCTCTCTCTCTCTCTCATATGGTTTAGCAATGATTTTCATATGGAAATAAATTGAAGCACAAACATGTACATAAACACATAGTCCTCTCTCTCTCTCTCTCTCTCTCTCTCTCTCTGTATATATATATAGTATATATATATAGCTTAGGGTGAGTAACAGTGCCATAACCTTTACGATAATAGAGCTATTATTTTTATGTTGGGTAATATATTCCATCTTCATGATAATGAATAAAAAGGATCATTCCTAACAACTTGAACATGAGGCAGAGAAGTTCAAGTAGCATTTCTTGTTATTGTAGAAAATTTCAAGAATATATATCAAATAGAGGTTAATAGGGTCAATAGTGACTATAGGAATATATGTGGTGTTTCTCATAGCACTCTTCTTGTCCCACAACTAGGAGGACGACACTCCAAAATCAAACCGTTGTTCTCTAGTCTTGTGTAGTGCCATAGTCTTTGTACCATAGTCTTCCAGTATCTTGGGGTTAGAGTTCTCGTGCTTGAGGGTACACTCAGGCACACTATTCTATCTTATTTCTCTCCCTGGTGTTTTTTTTTAAAGTTTTTATAGTTTATATATGAAAGATTTATTTTAGTGTTACAGTTTTTTAAATATTTTATTTTGATTGTTCATAAAGTCTATTGCAGTTTATTTAATTCCTTATTTCCTCTCCTCACTGGGTTACTTTCCCTGTTGGAGCCCTTTGGCTTATAGTATCCTGCTTTGTAGCCTCGTAATAATAATAATAATAATAATAATAATAATATAATATTATGATATATTATATTATAATATTGTAATAATAATATTAATAATACAGCCCTGACATATGGTTCGCCCTAGAATATATTGTCATTTGGTTGCTTATGCAGATGATGCTACTCTGTTTACACCAATCCCATCTTTTGTTTGTTGATCTTGGTTTACTGCATCCATTACAAGTAATTCAGTTATGCAAATTAAGAGGAATTAAATTTAACCCTAAAAATCTCAAAGAATAATTGTAGTCGTTTCCAGCACAGTGGATCTTTACCCGCATTTTTTTATTTACAATGATTTCTCTAACAACACGCAGAGTATTTAATATTTTATCATTATTGACAGTTATTTCCTTTTTCAAAAACAAAGCTGGTCCATCTCGTCTTCAAATTTGAAAAATAGTTGCGTTTTGATGTGATATTTTTTAAATTTTGCCCATGGTGAGGATTTTTTTTTTTAATCTGCGGTGTTTTAGATATTGCTCCCCGGTTTGGTGTTCATCTGTGCAGCCTTAGATTGTCAGATGGAAACTTAAATTACCTTTAAAGCCACCATATAGTACTAGGTTTGTAATAAGTTCTCGCTTCTTCTGTAGTGAGACTCATTAACACAGTTTTGATTTAGCTGTGATGAACTATGGAACAAGTTTTCATTTCACCTTATTAAATCATTTGAAGTTTAAATCTGGTCCAAATACTTTTCATATTTCCCTTATTTAAGTTGTTAGATAGTTCTTTATTTGTTTCCGTACCGGGATGCTTCATCTGTTGAGGCTCTTATTATTCTGGTGTTCTGCTAAACTAACTATGGATGCCGGTTAGTTAATGGTAATAAAGATAAAACTAAAACAAGAAGAGACTAGTGTTCGTTTCCTGAAATTAAACGTGCGTCTATTGATCAAAGCAGTAAATTAGGTAATTGGTTGTTATTTGACTTTGTTGATCGCAGATATGGTTGAGAAAGACAACCAAACTACGTGACGTGTTTTTTTCATTACTCTGTCTAAGTGTATATCCTAAAAACAGCAGGGTTTCGAAGAGGGATATATTTGGCCCAACAGTGCGAAACCATTGGTAAGACTCTCTCTCTCTCTCTCTCTCTCTCTCTCTCTCTCTCTCTCTCTCTCATAATGCCCATAACAAACATGGCATAGCCATTGCTGGAAAATAGTTTGAACTTCCCAAAAAAATCCTTATGAATATATAATGGACTTCACTTATACTCCGAATGATACTGAATAATTCAAGATAATGGGATTATATGAATAAAGACATAGGAATTATAGCATAATTAAATTTAATGGAACAATAGAATTATTGAAAAATTTTGAACCATGGAGGAAAAATGAACGAGTGTCACTGGGCTGCGTATACATGAAATGAGATTCATGCATGAACAAGCTTATGTGTACTATGAATAAATGGATATCTTTGCAAAGCTGGTCATATCTACATACACGCTTATACAGTCTATATATAAGGGAAATGAAAATGTGTTAGTTAATGGTTCAAGTACATTTACTCAACAAATATAGAGACAGATAATTGAATCGGCATGTTTTTCCAACTTAAAATTGTGCACAGAGAGAGAGAGAGAGAGAGAGAGAGAGAGAGAGAGAGAGACCTGCGATATTAATTATTTTATAGAATATTGGTTGACTAATTTGTAAAAGTAATTTGCCCTCCTTTTTTTATGTTAACAATTATAATTGTTATATTGTTCTTTTGTTCCTATGGGAAAGCTGTAACCTACTTTTTTTTTTTTTTTTTATTAAGAGACAACTTTTATGTTTCCCATTCCGATCCATGCAAAATTAATATTAAAATGGTATTTTCAATAACGGCTATCCATTGATGAAGATCCCTTTTTAATGGATTTGAATGAGTTTAGGTTTATTCTATAAAGAATGGAACACCGGTGAGCAAAACTGTTGGTTGGGTAAATTGCACCGACATCATTGATTTTTAGCCTTATAAACCTTTCGGTTTATTGTGTTTCTTTTTAAAGTTTATTACGTCCATGCATTCGTGATGACCTTAGAGCAGATCGTGAATTATGTAATTAATTGTTGCATTATTGCATTTGATTAGTGGACTTAATTTGAAATTTTAAAAATTTTACTTTACCATTTTTTTTTTTTACCAAAGTAAAAGTCTTGAATTGTCAAGGAAATACTTACACTTCTTATTTTACATTACCAAAGTAGAAATGTTGGATATATATGCAAGGAAATGCTACCAGAATTGGCATGTTATTACGATCTTTAGATTAGGTAGTAAGTTACTAATAGTTACATTACTACCCCCCATCGAAAGTAATATCTGGTTGCCCACAATTAGTGATTTTATTAAAAAAAAAAAAAATCACAGGTAACCTTTTGTCTAAACATGCTAAGAAACTATCGGGAAAAAACATGGTAAAAAATAACATCCTTGTCATTCTACCTTATTCTGCCTTATTTTATGTTTGGGTTCCCCCAGGTCCCTCAGTGTGAGGCACCTCGTATATCCACCAGAGAGTTGCTTATGCATCTTCCAGTCTTGGATGGTCTGGGATGCATCTTAGGTGTTTATCGAGCTTATTCTTGAACACATCTACGCTCACTCCTGATATGTTTCTTGAATGAGCCACCAGCGCATTAAATAGTCGCTGCATTATCGATGCTGGGTGCGTAGTGGATTAATGTCCTGTGCGCCTTCCTTAAGAGATATAAGTTTTAATATTATTGTTTTTCTTTTATTGTTGAAAATACTGATGTAAACGTACTCATGAAAATCAAGCTTGGTTGCATAAAATAAGAAATGAAATTACAGTATTTGTTTTTTGTTGAATTGTATGATATATCTACATATCCTTCTGTATTTATTACTTAACTTACATAGTTATATGTGCCATTCTCTTTGCTTTGCTATTTTGTTTTTCATATCTTGTTCTTTACTTTTCAATTCATCTTTCAGTACTTGGTTGCATTCCCAGATAGGGTCTTCGACCTTGTAACATTTTCCTATCCATCGATGGTTGTAACTAGGGTTGTAAGAACTGCAATTCCCAAATGGGATAGTGCCTACAGTACACCTTACGCGGTGCTCTTCAGGTATTACGAAATGGCATAGGCCTATGGAGTACACGGGCTCCTATTAGCCACAAGTCCCAAATCAAATAAATTATTATTATTATTATTATTATTATTATTATTGTTGTTGTTATTATTATTATTATTATTATTATTATTATTATTATTATCATTATCATTATTATTATTATTATTATTATTATTATTATTATTATTATTATTATTATTATTAAGCTACACCCCTAGTTTGAAAAGAAGAATGCTCATCCAGGGTGTCCAACTAGGAAAACACAACAATAGTAATATTGATGATAATATTTTTCTTTTGTTTTTATTCTTATTGTGTGATCCTTTTCCTTTTTAGCTCTTTTTTGTGGGGAAGTTTCCTCCTTGCAAATTGGACAATTAGATTTCAACTTGAGCAATGCAATTACCCATTGTTCAGTAAATTGTTGCCCAGGGGGAGGAGTTAAAGATGTTACCTGATTCGAATCATCGTGCATCCCCAAGACAATATCCATCCGTTTCCAAATTCCCGGTTATTGTTGCCGTTGTTGTCAGCACGTTCGTTTCTAATGATGGTACTCATAGTATTATCACTGTCCCAAGAGTAAATCAATATGATTCCAGTTTTTATTTATTCATATATATCTTTTTATTTATTTATATCAAATATATATATGGATATATATATATATATATATATATTTTATATATATATATATATATATATACAGACATTATATATATATATATATATATACATATATATAGATATAGGCATATATGCATGTATATATATATGTGTGTGTGTATATATATATATATATATATATATCTATATATATATATATATATATATATGTATATATATATATATATATATCACGAAAATTAGTCAAATTGTGAGCCAAAATGAATACATTTTCCCGAAGTGATGCATCCCTCAATAGAAATATTTTATTTATTGTGTTGTGGGGTCATAAATATATAAAAAATATTTGATTTAATATGATTTCCCATTTAACGTTATCACAGGAATTATTTGTAGCTATTTTCAAGGCGACCCGCGCATATCCACGCAAATTCATATAAGGGAAATTTGTAAGTATGTGAGAGAGAGAGAGAGAGAGAGAGAGGGGGGGGGGCGTACATAAGCTGAATGTGCATGACTGTGCTGGCACCCAGCAGTTTGTATGAGAGAGAGAGAGAGAGAGAGAGAGAGAGAGAGAGAGAGAGGTTGTATAAGCCGAATGTGTATGGCTGTGCTGGCAACCAACAGCTTCTATGAGAGAGAGAGAGAGAGAGAGAGAGAGAGAGAGAGAGAGAGGTTGTATAAGCCGAATGTGTATGACTGCTGGCAACCAACAGCTTCTATGAGAGAGAGAGAGAGAGAGAGAGAGAGAGAGAGGGGGGGGGGTGGGTTGTATAAGCTGAATGTGCATGTCTGTGCTGGCACACAGCAGCTTCTATGAGAGAGAGAGAGAGAGAGAGAGAGAGAGAGAGAGTGAGTGTTGTATAAGCTGAATGTGGATGTCTGTGCTGGCACACAGCATGTGGATGTCTGTGCTGGCACACAGCAGCTTCTATGAGAGAGAGAGAGAGAGAGAGAGAGAGAGAGAGAGAGAGAGAGAGAGAAATTCAGAGGGAACGATTAATACTTTCGTCCGTGGGGTTTTATGAAATCAGGGGACAGAGCAATTTCAGCCGAGTAACGATTCCTGTCATTCGTAATTTCCCAGCTTTCAAAATATAAATTGCTATTCTTTTCAATTTACCTCTTGACAGTTGTTTTTATAAAGCGCTTTACTGAATATAATGCAGCAATTTAGTTTCGCTCCCATTTCTATTCCGCCTTTTCGTTTGATTGATTTAGCAATGACTTTATTCTTTTTATTCTTAAATAGATTAATAGCTATCAAACTAGTTAGTGGCTTAGTATTATTGCTTGAGGGTACACTCATGCACACTATTTTGTCTTCTATTTTAACGTTGTTACTGATCATAAGATATTTTATATTGTTATTCAGTACTTCATATAGCCTACATAGTTTATTTATTTCCTTATTTCTTTTTCTCACTGGGCTACTTTCCTTGTTGGAACCCTCTGGTTTATAACATTCTGCTTTTCCAAATAGGGTTGTAGCTTAGCAAGTAATAATAATAATAATAATAATAATAATAATAATAATAATAATAATAATAATAATAATAATGTTACCAACAACAACAACATGAAAACATGATATTGAACTCTTTTTTTTTTTTTTTTTTTTTTTTTTTTTTTTTTTTTTTTTTTTTTTTTTTTTTAAATATAACCTGGAATTTAACAACGGTTCATCTTTATACGTCTGTAGCAAATGTAAGGTTCATGTGCTTTTGATATGAAGTATTTTTCTGGTTAATTGACCTGTCATCCAAATTTACCATTTACTAAACATTCTACCTATGGTTCAGAGGTCCAAGGAAAAGTCATTCCCTATTTTTTTTCCCTTTAGGTAGGAGGACACTGTGTAGGCTTATACCTACACAGGAGGTGAATTGTCAAGGTATAAAGAGGGGCAGGTGGAAGTTTAGATTATAAATACTTTATATTGATTCCATTAAGTTCGTTCACACAAAAAGGTAAATAAAATTAGTTTATATTAAGTTGTATCTGTTGGTTATGATGTACCTTTTACTTGTTATGCCACTGAGTTATCTCAACTCTATAATTTAGTGCAATAAAATTTTCAGTCAATCCGGTCTTGTTAAATGCATAGGGAAGAAAGCTTCACTCTTGAATTACTAGTTTTCGATGGAAACTGTCTCATTGATTATGATAAATCAAAAAATAGATTTAATATTATATTGAAGTCAATTCTGGCTAAATACTGTTATTATTGTGGATGTTGTAATTCATAATGATTAATCTTAGTAATTATTATTATTAATAATAATAATAATAATAATAATAATAATAATAATAATAATAATAATAATGATTAAAATTACGACAGGGATTGAAGTAATTACGACAGAGATTGACGAAGTACAGTACAGTACCAGTCTAAAAAAAAAGAAAAAAAAAAGCTGAAATGTCCTAAGATTTAAATTCTCATTATTTAGTCAACTATGAATATACGGAGAAAGTCATATAGCAAACCGTCTATCATACGCATAAAGGTAAACCGTAAGTGTTTAGTAACAAGATTCGGTAATTTTTTTTTCTAGTTTATGAAGTCAATGTTGTTTATGGACAAAGTATTTTCATTCCTATGTTTCAGACTATTATTTAGGTAGAATGAAATTTGTAAATAATAACAGAATGAATAGGGGAATATTTGTTAATTGAAGTGTGTTGGTTATTTGAGAAAATAACAAACAACGAAAGGGGAAATTATATAATTTAGTTGGAGGAGAGTAAGGCATAGCAAGGCATTGACAGAGGAAGGGAAATGTGTTAGTTTGATTCTGATATTATATGCTTTGAGGACTTTATGATAAAAGGCATATCAAGAATTCATTGAAAGAAGCAATCAACAACTTGGATTACATTGAAGGTTTCCAAACGCTTTTGTGAAATTAAACACATTCTACATATAAAATTCGGGTGTATAATGCACCCCTTTAGGTACCTTGTTTTTATTTTTAATGCATAATTTATATTTTAGCATGGTTATTGATAATTCCATTATTTTCTAGATGAAGTTTGTTTCGGGCATTTAAGATTTAGCTATTGTTTTTTCAGTATTTCACTTTCTTATTTTGTGTTTGTTATTCTATATGAAATTCTAGTTACTCATTAATATGCAAATTTTGTATCTTGTTCTTCTTATCCACGTTTTAGTTTGTGTGTCAACGTTGGTACTAGTTGCTAACAGAGAGGCGAGGTGAATGCAAGTAATGTTTATTTAACAGATAACGAGCTTATATACAAACAGTTAAGACCAATAATGTCACAAAAATTCAAACTATGAAACATGCAATGACAAGCTTAAACAAGTTTTTCTATTATCAGTGCGGGAGAGAGCTAGATATAAAAAAACAATAACGTTACAGTGTATGACCGTGTATGGAACACGTGTGATGTAAATTTTACCAAATATATCATCATTATTATCGTATTGCATAAATGGGTTCTTTATCGTCCTATTTGATTGCTCTAACACATATACGCGATTGCTTCAATATTAATGCCATTGATTATGCCTTAATAATGTTGATTGCTGTTTTAATTATACTCCTATCATTATAATTGAAACTGTTGATCTAGCTAATGTTGTTGTTCTTGGTATAGACATGTTTAGGCATGTTACTCAAGATCTCTAATTTCATATATATATATATATATATATATATGTAGAGAGAGAGAGAGAGAGAGAGAGAGAGAGAGAGAGATAATCACTTCCTATTTCATATATGTATATATATATATATATATAGAGAGAGAGAGAGAGAGAGAGAGAGAGAGAGAGAGAGAGTATAATCACTTCCAATAAATTAGTGATTGACTAAGGTTTATTCTAAAAACAAACTTCATAGTTTTAGTCATGTACAGAATATTTGTCAAAACATCATAGTATCTACACAACACTTGCTTGCTGTGTAATGGGGAAAATAGAGGGAAGAATTAATAGAGATTTGGGAGTGAAAACAAAGTAATAATGAAATTCCTTTAACTAATGGGTATCTTGCCAAAAGCGCTGCTATATTTTAGTTCCTTTAAGGAATCATCCTGGTACACAATGGCCATTTACTATGCACTTCATTCGGCTTAAGTTATCTATTTTTTTTTCTTATTGAAGAATAGTTGGATCATTATGAGATTTTGACTGAGCCTCATTGACGACCTACAGGAATTTTGGTTATAACGTGGTACTAGAAGAGATCATTAAAGTTGGTTTGTTCTCGCAAACAAGAATAAATTCTAACAACGACGATAGCATTTGGGGCGAAATTCCTTATGACGCAATAATTATGTTACCTTAAGGTCCACCTCTCTCTCTCTCTCTCTCTCTCTCTCTCTCTCTCTCTCTCTCAGAGAGGCTATTTGAGCCATGATATATACTTGGAAATTGTATGTGGACGTTGTATTATTCATTTTCTTTTGAGAGTAACAGTTAGATAACCTGACAGAATACCAAAGCATTTCACGATATGAACCGAATTTAATTACACCTTAATAATTCAGTGGTTTGTCTGTTTTCCTATTTCTTCGTCTGGTGTTAAGGAAAGGGGGCAGCAGTCATATGCTATATCCGGCCCTCAGGTGTATTTTACATGAGCAATTATGGCGACTAGCCTATGCTATGGAAATGTCCACTTTGGCATTGAAATACAATTACATTGAGATATTTCACCTTGTATAACGAGAATACCGCCAATCTTCTACGGATGACATT
>NC_090757.1:25935864-25940864 GCF_036898095.1 Palaemon carinicauda
TCTCTCTCTCTATATATATATATATATATATATGTATATACACACACACACACACACATATATATATATATATATATAATGTGTGTGTCCTTCCTTCCCATCAAGAGGTTTCCTACCTAGCTTGGAGGATTTCTTTAAGCCGGTCATACAGTATACACGGTGGGGAAACTTCCTTTCGCATATTTGTACGCGTAATTATATTATGTAAATAAATAATTATATACAGTATATATATATATATATATATATATACTTTACATATATAGGTAAAAAAAATGGATATGTATATATACATATATATAAATATGCAAAAAATCTGAATATGCGTATATATATATATATATATATAAAAATGTATATATTCTGTATATATATATATATATATATACATACATACATACATACATACACACACGTGTATGTTCAAGTACGTATATATATATATATATATATACATACACGTGTATGTTCAAGTACGTATATATATATATATATATGCGTGCGTATTTATGCTTGGCCTTTGTTGATTTTTATCGATGGCAGATGATTATGTAAATGTTCTTATAAAAGTATAACTAATTAATGTGGTAATACCTAATCTAAAAATTGGCATGAGTGTGTAAACATTTACGTTGAGAACGTTTCGTAATTGCATATTACATACAATCTCAAAACATTGACGCATATATCTACTATTTATGTATCTATCTTATATCGTTTTGATATATTATGGATGTTGATATGAAACATATATATGTTTTTTTATGAAATTACTTTGTCTATTTATACAATGTTACATTAATTTCTCTTTAAACCTAACCGAGCCTTAATAAACATTTTATTATTATTATTATTATTATTATTATTATTATTATTATTATTATTATTATTATTATTATTATTATTATTATTATTATTATTATAAAGAACTTTAATAAAGAAGGTAACAGAGTAATTAAATAAATCTATAATAAAATCGATCACATTGTACACATCCAAATAGGTTAGCGCCTTTAATCCCTATAAAGACAAAGTGACATTTGTTTCCTCGTTATTTAACCTTTTTACCTTTTTACCTTTTCATCTACTATATATAAAAAACTGCAATACGGGTGTGCTTAATCAAATGAGCTCTTTTAATTATTAAAGTTTGGTAAAAGACTGATTAGCGAGGTTCTGTGAGTTTTGGATATTATTTGGCATTTTGTATTTTTAATTAAATTGGAATTGAAACCACTTTGTTATTGATTAATGCAAATTTAATTTTGAAGTTATTTGATAAACGAATAGTGAACGTTATTATTATTATTATTATTATTATTATTATTATTATTATTATTATTATTATTATTATTATTATTATTATTATTAGCTAAACCCACTATTAGTTGGGAAAAAAGATGCTATAAGTCCAGTGAGATAAGGAAATAAAGAATTAGATAAACTACAAGAGAAGTAATGAGTAAATAGAATAACATATTTTCACATATTAACCCGTATTTATTAACGAGTCTTATCTATCCGAATGTTTTGACGAACTCGGGTTTCAGAGACATCAAGGGAGGAAGTCATTATATCAGCTCCAATAATTATGTCTCCTGCAATTGATTTTTCCCTTGGAAGGCGTCATTAGTCTACAATACGATTGCCAAAGGGTCGATTGTAGCATTTCTCCGAAGTACTGAGGACTTTTCTATTTATGATCTATAATGTTGAAGAAAATCTAAGGTCTATATATACCGAATGATCAAAGAAAACGTCGGCTTGATGGGCTGAATATACCGGAAGGAATTCCCTTTGATTTGGTATCCAATTAAACGGGAATTCTTCTTTGAGGGAAAAATTTATTTCTGTTCCATTTATATCAATTTGGGGTTATATTAGGAAGACTATCCGTGGGGAGCTTATTCCCAAGAGATGTCGGTTTATTTGGTTTGTTATTTTAGTCTTGGTTCATTTGAAATAGCATCTATTGTCTATGGGCAATACTACATACTTTTAGGCGTTTTTTTTTTTTTTTTTTTTTTTTTTTTTGAGCTTATTCTCAAGAGATGTCGGTTTATTTGGTTTATTATTTTAGTCTTGGTTCATTTGAAATAGTATCTATTGTCTATGGGAAATACTACATACTTTTAGGCTTTTTTTTTTTTCCTGTGCTTATTACCAAGAGATTTCGGTTTATTTGGTTTGTTATTTTAGTCTTGGTTCATTTGAAATATTATCTATTGTCTATGGGCAATACTACATACTTTTAGGCTTTTTTTTTTTTTGAGCTTATTCTCAAGAGATGTCGGTTTATTTGGTTTATTATTTTAGTCTTGGTTCATTTGAAATAGTATCTATTGTCTATGGGAAATACTACATACTTTTAGGCTTTTTTTTTTTTTTTTTTTTTTTTTTTTTTTTTTTTTTTGAGCTTATTCTCAAGAGATGTCGGTTTATTTGGTTTATTATTTTAGTCTTGGTTCATTTGAAATAGTATCTATTGTCTATGGGAAATACTACATACTTTTAGGCGGTTTTTTTTTTTTTTTTTTTTTTTTTTTTTTTTTTTTTTTTTTTTGAGCTTATTCTCAAGAGATGTCGGTTTATTTGGTTTATTATTTTAGTCTTGGTTCATTTGAAATAGTATCTATTGTCTATGGGAAATACTACATACTTTTAGGCTTTTTTTTTTTTTTCCTGTGCTTTTTACCAAGAGATTTCGGTTTATTTGGTTTATTATTTTAGTCTTGGTTCATTTGAAATATTATCTATTGTCTATGGGCAATACTACATACTTTTAGGCTTTTTTTTTTTCCTGTGCTTATTACCAAGAGATTTCGGTTTATTTGGTTTGTTATTTTAGTCTTGGTTCATTTGAAATAGCATCTATTGTCTATGGGCAACACTACATCTTAGTTTATATATATATATATATATATATATATATAAATTTGCAGTATGTAGTTTCATTGACCCGATTCATTGTTACATTCGTAACCTCACTGATGTTAGAAATTGCCGTCCCGACTCTCTCTTATTTATCATATTTGCTAAAGGTATTTACTTACTAGTGAACTATCAAGTAGTTTACCGAAACTTTTCATCTTCTTCATGGACTGGCAATTATTTTTTAATATAAACTAACTAATTGAAGACAGTTATTGCACATCCATTGTTAATATGAAATTGAAAATGTATACTAGGCAAGAAGGCATACCTTAAGATTCCCATGCGTCAGTGGGCTAAGATGCCAGGATGCTAAAAAACTATAAATCAATTAAACCAGTCTCCCATTATCCCAGGCATTGCCAACCAAAGTGACATCATGCATATTTACATGAGCAATCCATTAATAGCACTAGGGAACGCGCCCATAGAATCGGTCCGCCAACTCAAAAAAAGTGGAATTTAAAATGAGTTTGATTAAACTCGTTTTCAATTATGAGTAGAATTTTGTGCATTATGAATTTATGAAACTCCAAACATGATAAAGAGCCGCAGAGTTCCCCGTTTTCGTTCATGACAATGGCAGACTCAAATGTATTTGTATGGAACGCGTTCGTTGCAGTCAAACGTCAGTACTGTTATCGGTATTTGGTATTTGAACCTTTCATCGTCTTTATTGAGTGAATTCCGTGCCCTAAGGTTGACGTTTCTGAATACACACACATACTTGTACATGTATATAGAATGTATATGTATACCAGCTTTTCTTTATAATATTATTAAAATTTATATTTATTGTCCAAATGAGTCAAGCTCGACTCTTGCATTCGGAATGGAAAAATATATAATTAAATCTAATGGATAGAAAATAAATATGCATTAGATGTAGCAGATGAATAGATTAATATAAGAAATTAGAGTCTGTTATAAATAGACATTTTCATTTTATATATCAAGCCTATTCTTTATGATTATATAAGCTCATGGATGTATACAAGAATTTTTGTGATTGGATTAAAAATATGAATTTTGTTTTCAAGATATATTCAATCATTTGCATATACATCCCTAAGATTTTATGGATGTATCAGATATGCCCTTAATTAATTTCCAGGTAGAGATTGGGAACCACAGGAAATTAAATTATCTGAGAAATAGTCACAGGAAAATAAATGAAATACTAAGCTGTAAAGGTTGTACAAAATAGTGGGAAGATGTCTCCATTTTCTTTACCCTTTTTTTATGTTTCTTTGTTTGATCTCTATTTTCACCTTTATTTGTTAATGCCTTGTCTATTCCTAAATCCTGTAAGCTAACTCGCTGTTTACAGCTGTTTGCTCAGTAACGTTTAGAATCACTGCTATTTTCTCTTTTTGTTATTATTATTATTATTATTATTATTATTATTATTATTATTATTGTTGTTGTTATTATTATAAGCTAAGGTACAACCTTAGTGGGAAAAGCAGGATACTGTAAGCCGAAGAGCTCCCACACGGAAAAATAGTCCAGTGAGGAAAGAAAAATAACGATGTAGAAAACTACAAGCGAAGTATTGAATAATTGAAATAGAATGTTTTAAAAACAGTAACCACGTTAAATTAAATATTTCATATATAAACTATGAATAGAAAAAACAAAACAAGAGGAAGAGAAACAAGATAGGTAGAATAGTGTCCCAGAGTTTATCCTCAAGCAAGAGAACTCTATCCCAAGACAATGGAAGTAATGCCAATATCTCCGTATTTGCATGCTCTACATTTTATGCGTAATATCCTTCTTTACTGAACAATATTTAAATGTGGTAGGACAGGTAGATTGTCCCATACATTTGTAGTAGAGAGTATAATACAGACCACTGCCAATAGGAGGAGATGATGATGATGATGACCAATATGCAGAGCACCTAAACTAGATAAGGATGTATATATACGCACACACATACACACACACACACACACACACACATATATATATATATATATATATATAAATATACATACACGCAGTAATTGAACAGTCATCAGTGCCAATTTCAATGGTGGAAATGTTTATAGTGGGGGGATGAC
>NC_090757.1:25945864-25948364 GCF_036898095.1 Palaemon carinicauda
ATCCCTTTATTATAGGTAATTTATTTTCCCGAGGTTATATCGTTGCCAAATTTGATTTTGTCTAGTGTCAATGGTACCTCATTAGATAAGAGGTTCTTTTCGATGTTACTCATTTTTATTTACCATTTTTTCACTTTCTATGATGGGTTGGGATTTAAAATTATAATTATATATAAATTAATGAAATGAATAAAGGACGTCAAGAAAAATATTTAAGTGAGAATGATGAGTTACTAATTAGATTTTTGTCGTGGGGTCTGAGTTTCATTGTAAGAAAGTTGTGTTCAGAGACTTCATTCTTAGACAGTTAGGTAGGAATGAGAGTTTCCGATATGATATGATATTATTTTAAGAAAAGAAATGTTTATTATATAATTCGATAAATGAACAATGTAATAAAGAGCCAAGAGAAGGAGATAGTACATTATATTGATATACTGTATAGTATGTGTTCGTGGGTGATTTTTCTAAAACGTCTTTCATTTTAAATTTCGAAATTTTATCTTTATTTATATGAATCTCATATAATTAAGAATTGGAAAAATATTATTTTTACAAGTATGATTTACCGTTAAAATAGTGTTTAATATAGGTCCATAGGTTTGACTGCCGATTCAAAGTTTAATCAAATTTTGTTCAGTCCTTTCTGAGCTCTTATTAACACAAGTTTAAAAGCTCTAAATAATTTTCCACTTCCGCCATTGGAGCTTATCCTTCGAAATATGAGATTATGTGAGATATGAAACACTCGTAATAAAAATATTTTAATCAGTAAGTGTAATATGCATTTAAAGGCTGAGTCATGAATCAAATCAACAAATAAGTGTGTTGTTAATGAAATTCTTAAAATTGTACAGGGGTTTTCAAAGAGTTTTCACAAAAATATATCCTTTTATTCATATTATTTCGTCAAAACTGATAACAATCCTCTATTAATAGTTACATAGCAGGAGCTATGAGGTAATTCAAGTTTTTGTATCAGCCTTTTAAGGGTTTTAAAGGTTTAGAGGCGGCTCATGAATGGGAGAAGCAACGGAAAAGGTCATTGTCCTAGCAAGCAGGACAATGTCCTAGAAACTGACCATATACATATACACTCTCTCCACCAAAGCTGGGACCAGGAAGGGGCAGGCAATGGCTGCTGATGACACAGCAGGTAGACCTATATGCTCTTCCAAACTCTGCATTCTTAGTTCACAAGAATGTTGAGTTGCAGCTACCAAAGGAACTAACGAATCTGAGCAGGATTCGAACGCAAGTCTGGCGATCACCAGGCTAGGACGCTACGAACAGACTACCACAATTTTTGTTCGCCTAATTCTGTCATCACTTTAATCCTGTCTATATTTAGATTTATGTGTACAACCATGTTTAGTTATAAAGTACTTCTGGCTTGTAAAAGAAAACACGTCTGTACTGACAAATACGCACATTTAACATGGGACAATGTGTTACACAACACACTCCCTTTCTCACAACGCATAAAGACCACGAATATAGAATTACGAAGAATGTCTGGAGGTAACGACCCTCATTTAGCTTAAAAATAACCCTGCTATTCTTGAGTGCATTCAGAAGGAAGAGAGAGAGAGAAAGAGAAAAAAAGAAGAAAAAAGCCTCATTTCTTCAATCTATTTTTGTAAACGCCCTCAGCATAAAATAAATGAAAGATCAAAAGGAAGGGACCTCCTTGGCCTGGTTGATGCATTAATTACATTGTTGTAGCGGAGTGTGAAAACTTGTATTCGCCAGTGTACTTTGGAGCAGCTGCGACACCGATTATGCTAATGTGTTCTTCAGGTCCACTGTAATAGTTTGGTAGGGAGGTGGGGATAGGGAGACACCTAGGGAGAAATGTCCAAAGGGGGAAAACTTGGGTGGAGGGGAGGAATCTTAGATTGTAGGTTGAAGGATAAATAAAGGGATTTTGACAAAGGAAAAATCTATTTCTTGGGAGATACCTGTGACGCCCGGTGAAAAGAGTCCTTCCTTACACTTTTCTGATATAAATACTTCCAAATATACCAGAAAAAATTAAAGTATGGAATGCAGAGGTTACTACGCTCGCGCGAACACCCTGTGGGCGTCGTTTATAAAGCAGGGGCGTGTGAAAACCACTATTCACAGGCTGTCTCCCATTTAGGTAATTCCTTCATCAAAGGGGAGGGCCGTAACAGAGGCCCTATCTACTAGTTCTAACAAATCTTTAAGGAGAGAGAGAGAGAGAGAGAGAGAGAGAGAGAGATGGCTATCAGGTGTTGTAGCGTTCTGATTATCGAAATTATATACCTCGAGTTATAACATCGACCGGGACGAATTTGAAAGGCAGATGGGTCCCTCACAAGAAGTCATTGTTCCGAATACACGGGAATAGTAGTCTCTGGGGTAAATCTGTTGTGAATAACTGGTCCACAGACGACACGCTCATCTTTAAATACTTTAGCACTATTCCAAAACCGATATCGTTTTTTCTTGAATTTATTTTTTTTTTTTTTTTTTT
>NC_090757.1:25958364-25968124 GCF_036898095.1 Palaemon carinicauda
GTAGGCTAAAATGAGGCTATACGGGACAAGCCTAAAGTATTTCTGCTTACCAATGAATCGAACGTGCGCAATTGTACAAAAGAAAACTGTATTCATCCATCCTGTACCATTTTTAAGTTCGAAATAAATTTCTTCATTATTCTTTTTTGTATTTTTAGTTAATTGTTATGCATCAATGATGAATATATATATATATATATATATATTTATGTATATATATATATATATATATATATATATATATCCTTTCTGCGTGGGGATACATTATTGTGATGAATGGGTTTTGTGCATAGCCATGATTAGCATAGCTGTACGAGTCAGGACCAACCATACTAGGTTGGTTTGCTGGGAGCAATCAGACTAATGTCTCCCACCATCACTAGTCCGCAGTGGCCCGCGTGGTGAAGAAATGCCAAACTCCCGACATGAATAAGAAGTCTGAGGCTTTGGCCTTTAGTGGACTAGGAACAGCTGCAATTGTCGTCGTTATATATTATACTATATTATATTATATGTGTGTAATATATATATGTGTGTATATATATATATATATATATATATATATGCTTGTGCCTATATATGTATAAAATGAGCAATGAGTTGGATGTCTGATATGTGAATGGCTTAATATCGCCTGATAGTTAATGGGTGAAATATGGAACCTCTTATGGAAGCCTCTTGCGAGAAGAAATTAAGGTCATATGTAGTTATAATTCTCCATCGTTCAAGGAACAGGACGTATATCTCTATTTTCAATTGGTCCAATATTTTTATGGGGAAGTAAATTAAGAATTTCTCTGACATTTTAAGGGCACTGAAGAAGGGCAGGACTCATATCGAAAATAGGAGAGATAACCGTTATTCCTTGTTGATAATATTGTGCGAAGATGTATCGAAAGAAATTATAGCTCAAAGATATAATTATCTTGAAGCTTCATGAGTTTATAGATCACTTAGTCATGCATTGAAATTTTTTAAAACTCCATATTTGTGTTAATTTTGAATAATAGTAAATGATGATAAGAGTGATATTATTAAAAACTTTATCATTCCATTAGTATATAGCTGATTAGTTTTTTCCTCATATTACTCATTATAGGTTTTGTATCTTTTGCATTAATTATTATTCTCGAGGTTCTGCAATTGAGTAAACTTTCTAGATATTCACAAACCACTGTCAATCACATTAGCCATCTTCATACATTTACGATAATGTATATATTTTAATCTGGCTTACAAAATTTGCATTCTCTGCTAGAAAACATAGGATATTCTACCTGACAGTCAAACCTTTTATTGTCTTTATCTTGTTCTTATCCAAATCGGCAATGACTGATAGGCCAGAAACCATAGAGAAATTAAAATTAATCTAAACTCAATCCTGTTTACTTTTAGCTGAGAATCAATCGACAAAAAGAAACATTCCACTTGCACTAAAACACTAATTTTTATGAATTCACAATTTATTTGCCATACTCAATCAAATATTTCTATGTATCTCTAATGGTAACAATGCTGGGTAATTCCTTGGTATTAATGCATTAACTGTTCTATCTAAACGTAATTGCCTTGAGAAGTGACAGTAGCTTTGGCAGATTAATGCAATGATTAGTAATGTGGAGATCTGTGAATACATTAAGGAAGGAGAGGAGCTTCATCAGCTGGGCTAGTCTTATCTAGTTAGGATTTGTTGGATGTTGATTTCTTTTTTTATTAAGCTGCATTTATTGGGATGATCATTGGTGTGTGTATATATAAATATATATATATATATATATATATACATATATATAATATATATATATATACACACACTCGCATATATATACTGTGTATATATATATATATATATATATGTGTGTGTGTGTGTGTGTGTGTGTCCGAAGATGTAATATAGGAGGAATGTATTGTCCCTATTCCCTTTTCTTAAGTGCCCACTCTAACCTCTCCAGACAAGGTATCCACAAGTTTTGATCAACAATTAGAAGAGTTGACCGCCGACACATCGTTTATCAAAGTTTGACAACTGGTACGAAGTTGATTTATTATCATGTGTGTGAAAGTGAAAAATCAATTCCTGCCTTTTTGGATTCTTTGGTTAATTGGATATTATTTTTCATAGTTTAAACTTGCAATGATATTTTAAGAGAGTGAATGATGTAAAGGAATATACAAACTCTTTATATGGTATCAAGTCAATGATATTGATTCAATAGATTAAAAATAAACGTCAAACTGTCTCGTAATTTTTTTTTATTTTTATGATGCTAAGTACTTTTAGAGTAACAATTTACTGGTGGATTACAGACCCTCTCATACATATACATTTATATACAGAAATTTAAATAATGAATGAATCATCACTACAGTATCGGTTGTTTTACTTTTCTCTAGTCATCCCTTTTACATAAGACTAACTGTGGTATTCACACACACACACACACACACACACATATATATATATATATATACATATATATATATATGTATATATATATATATATATATATACTCTAAAAGTACTTAGCATCATAAAAAAAAAATTACGAGACAGTTTGACGTTTATTCTTAATCTATTGAATCAATATCATTGACTTGATACCATATAAAGAGTTTGTATATTCCTTTACATCATTCACTCTCTTAAAATATCATTGCAAGTTTAAACTATGAAAAATAATATCCAATTAACCAAAGAATCCAAAAAGGCAGGAATTGATTTTTCACTTTCACACACATGATAATAAATCAACTTCGTACCAGTTGTCAAACTTTGATAAACGATGTGTCGGCGGTCAACTCTTCTAATTGTGGATCAAAACTTGTGGATACCTTGTCTGGAGAGGTTAGAGTGGGCACTTAAGAAAAGGGAATAGGGACAATACATTCCTCCTATATTACATCTTCGGACACACACACACACACACATATATATATATATATATTATATATATATATATATGTATATATATATATATGTATATATATATATATATATATGTGTGTGTGTGTGTGTATGTATATATATATATATATATATATTTATTTATATTTATATATGTATATATATATATATATATATATTTATGTTCATAAATGTATATATATGTGTATATATATATACACACACACATATATATATATATATATATTTATATATTCATGTTCATATATGTATATATATGTGTATATATATATATATATATATACTGTATATATATATATATATATATATACTGTATATATATATATATATATATAAATTATCCGTATGAGATTTTTGTTTCTCAGGTTTGACTGAATCTTTGTTCATCATCATCATCATCCTCATCATCATCATTGTCTTCTTCTTATTATTATTATTATTATTATTATTATTATTATTATTATTATTATTATTATTATTATTACTCACAATTATGAATGTTAATCTGTGTCACATAAAGTCACTTATATATTCACTGTAATATTTCTCCTATTTTTCGCCCTTTCCTTCTTATTCCCTCGTTTCTCTACAGGCATTTTTTTTTCATGTCTTCTTACGTTTTCAATATAATCTGACTTAAGTTTTTGCCTTGAATGAGGTTTGATTACTTATAATAAAACCAATTGGAGAAAAGGGAGATCAAATTATTTAGAAAATTGAGACACACTTACTTGTTCTATTACCATATCCCTGTTCTTTCTCGCTATTGAATGGCTTAACATGATAGCCTGCAGTCAACCTATCATTATATTCTTTTCTCATTCCATTATTTATGCATGACAGTTACCTCGAAATACGTGTAGTTGGCCAAAAAACACTTACATTCATCTACTAAACATATGCCTTCAGTTCAGCATTCGAATGTTAATTCTTTTTGTTATTAACTGTAAACATTCATATAAAACATTCCATATCAAACTCTAAACTAACACGTGTTATTGTCATCTCACATAGTTTATTTTGTTTTTTATGTGTTGCCTGTCTTACTTAGTTTTTTCCTAAGTGGTACGGAAAATATTTTTTCCATTTTCTCATGAAACTGTCTGGAAAATTAATGTTGAAAGAGTAGTGATTTTGTTTGAAGGATTTATAGGAACAATCGAAATATGTGTTAATCAGGTAACTCAACCGTAAATTTTATTTCCTTTATATTTTACCCTTTTCTTCCAGCTCATGTGCGTAATTTTTTTTCGTATTCATGTCTCTTAATTCTGTTTAAGATTCCCAGTTATTTAGTTAAAGACGCCAACAGTTTATGACATCCAAATCTAATTTTTTTTTTTTTTTTTTTTTTTTTTTTTTTTTTTTTGTAAGATTTCATGTCAGTCTTTGAGCTTAAGCTTTCCGCAAAGGATTATGAGTTGTTTTATCGTGATTATACTACCAAAGTTAAGGTTTTTTTTTTTTTTTCTCTTGGTGAGGAAGATGAACTCTCTCTCTCTCTCTCTCTCTCTCTCTCTCTCTCTCTCTCCTTTTATTGTTGATTTAACTGTTCATTGTTATTACCAATTGCTACTTTTAAAGACCAAATATCTACTGTTTAATGCATTTGGGGGATACGGTTCTGGGCCTTTGGCGTTTCTGTTGTATAAATGTCTTCCAAAAATAAGGTTTTTTTTATTTTTTTTTTTTTTTTTTTTTTTTTATCTGCTGATAGCATGTTTACCTGACGTCAGTTTTCCGCTTTGTTACCTTCGCCAACTTCGTTGTGGCGAAGGTTATGTTTTGATAGGCGCTGTCTGTTTGTATGTTTGTGATTCGTATAACTCAAAACTGTCTTGACCGAATCTCATGAAATTTGGTGGATTAATTGGCCATGATCCAAGGACAACTGGATTAGATTTTGAGAGTTTTGAGGGGTGGGTTCAAAAGTCAAGGCCAAGGTCACGAAATGGTAAAAATAAATAGCAAAACTCAAAATTTATTTGACTGAATCTCATGAAATTAGGTGAGAAGATTGATCAGGATCCAAGGACATTTTTATTAGAATTTGGGAGTGATTGAAATAAAAGGTTTCAAGGTAAAAAATGTCTTTTTGTTTTATCTTGATCAGTTTTTATGCAATTTGCAGGAAACTATTGCCAAAATGTGCATAATTCAATTGTCTATCTTCTGATATATAACATGATAAGTGATGGCATTACCCTTGTTTGTGTATTTATTACTTTGTATATCTGTGTTTGTGATTCACATAACTCAAAAACTACTTGACCTAATCTCATGAAATTGGTAGGATTGTTTGCTATGGTCCAAGGACAACTTGATTAAAATTTGGATATTATTGGGTCAGAGGTCAAGTTCAAGGTAACGAAAAGGTCAAAAACGTCTTTTTGCTATTTTGTGGTAAATTTTTATCCGATTATCATTAACATCGTCAGTTTTCTTGTTGACAGAAGTGGCGGTAGCGAAGGTATGCGCTTTACCGAGTGCCCTCTCTTCTTTTTCTTTGTATGCGTTCCTGTTTATTCTTTTAGTTATGCGCATAATTCATAATTTCATTCTGTATCGCCAGATATTGTATTGTTATTTCGTAAGATTCAAACACACACATGGAGTATGTGTGCTATGTGTGTGTAAATTTCACATTTTGTTATTTAAAGGAAAAGGAAACTTTCCTAAAAAGCATCCATCAGCAGATACAAGAAAACGTAACATTTTAATCACGAAACGTCAATAACAGCTTTAAAGAAAAATCCGGGAAGCCTTTGTTCGCATCTCAGACACATTTCAATTTTTTCTTTACTTTTTTTTCGCAAAGAAACCTGCACCTCTTTTTTTCATAAAGCCTGAAAGAAGACGAGAAAGAATCCAAGCAGATAAAAAGGTCCGTAAATCACAGATGAAAATACGACGAAGAAGAAAAAATGTCGCTCTTTGATATGAAACCGGAAAGTAGAATGGGCAGATGAGTAATGCCATAACAGATGAGAGGGAAGTCTGAGAGGTATAGGACGTCGCAAGGGAAATGAAGCAATAATAGATTGAGATGGCGGTGATGACTGGTTATAAAGACTAATGAGAGAGAGAGAGAGAGAGAGAGAGAGAGAGAGAGAGAGAGAGGGAGGATGACGAAGCCGCAGGACACAGGCAAAGATGATGATGAATCTTGAGGGGAGATGAAGATGGAAAAAGAGGTGATTGTGGCTAGAGAAATGAAATGAAGGGTTGGATGGTACAAATGACATCAAAGGGAATCTCTTTGGTAAGCAAATGAAGAGAGGAACAAATACGGAATAAGGAGAAGGATACGAAGAAAAATAAAAAAATCGGATAAGATTGAAGCTTTGAGGTGGAAGTCTTTAGGGGACAACCGTGTATGATGATAGCTTGATTTGAAATGTGAAAGACTGAATCATTCAAGAAAGTCAGTATTCAAGAGAGAATTATCTGAACATTTTTTTTTTTTTTTTTTTTTTTTTTAATGTCAAACAACATAAGTTATAGGAGTGCTGGAGATGTCATAATTAATAGGATATGCATTTACAAGGAAGAGAAAAAGTTGCGAGTAAATATGAGCAGGAGTAAGAATATGCGATTAATTGTATTTCTGGAAATAATAAGTTAAAAAAAATTAAGCTACTAGTGATATAGGTAAAAATCGAAAAAAAGCTATGAATATCTGTGGAAACAAAGTTGTCACAATATGGAAATAAAGGGTCGACGTAGACTGCGATTGAAAGGGAAAAGGTTTGAAGATGGTGAGATTAACGGTCTGCGTAGTATATTCAGCGAAAGTAGAACTGAAAGGGAGAGAAATGTGGAGATACATACACGTGACAAGAACGTAGCAGTGGAAAGATGGATCAGACATTTTGAGTAGTTGTGCTCATCTGAAGGATACCTGTTAGGAGAAAAGAGGGTATGATATGAACGTGATCAGAGGAAAGAGGGAAGGAAATCTTAAGAGATGGTTGCATAGAATTTGTGAAAGAGATATTGGATAAGAAGGGCTTTTATACAATGCAAGGAGGGGATTGCGCGCGAGATACAGATATATATATATATATATATATATATATTTATGCCCTTGAGATAAACCTTGTCTATAGGTGTATGAAGCTGCTTGCTAATTTTATGGAAACTTTCTGTGTGAGGATACCTTAACGTGGTGAAAAAGGGTTTGTTTAGTCGGAGCCACCCTTACTAGGTTGGTTATCTATGAGCGATCAGACGAAAATCTCCCAGGATTACCAATCGTCACTGGCTAGTGTTGTAATGAAAATTGGCCAAACCCTAGATATGAATTGGCATGTCTGAGGCCTTTGTCCTGTAGTGGACTAGAAACAGCTGCTTCTTTTTTTCTATGCAAGGGTTTCATCCACAATGCCACAGTGTAAATACGGCAGTGGACAATGTCTTGATTTTTCTCCGTTTCTTATCTGCCTAGTTGTCCTTTAAATTAAAATGATCCCTTTTTTAAATGATCATTTTTTCCTTTCTTACATCGTTTACCATTATTATTTCATTACTTGGCCAATTGGTCCCAGTGCCAAGGTTTTATACCTTAAATACCATTCATCCATATATTAATACCAGCTGACTTCATTACCTCCGCCAACGAACTTGGAGAAGAGGTTATGTTTGTCCGTTTATTTCTGTGTGAACAACTTCTTGGCCACAATTCTACTTACAGAGAGGTGAATCTTTTAGGGATTAATAGTTATGTTGAGATGTGGAAGTGATTCAACTTGGAAAGTCCTAGGTCAAAGGTCAAGGTCGAGCTAAAGGTCGAGAAATAAGCTGTCATGTTGTAGGTCACAATTTTGTTCATAAAGTAATGAAACTTTCAGATATTAATTGTTATGTTGAAACGTGAAGGGATTCAAATTTTAAAATCCTAGGTCAAAGGTCAAGGTCAAGGTCTAAGCTGCCGTGGCTGAGGTCTGCGCTCTACCGAGTGTTCCTCCAGTTTTCTACGTGTGACCAAGCTGACTTTACATGGTTATCCATTTCTTTTTAGCTTTACTTACTTAAGACGGTCATGTTCGCGCTCTTGGCTTCTGTTCGGAAGCTGGGATGTTCTGCAATGACCTCGCACCGATACTGACCCGATGCCGACACCCTCAACTGGGCCAGCGTTATGGTCACGCGTGCATCATTGCGAAACTCCTCCTGAAAAGAACAAAGGGAAGTTGATCAAATATTTTATTATTATTATTATTATTATTATTATTATTATTATTATTATTATTATTATTATTATTATTATTATAGTAATAATAATTATTATTAATATAATTATTATTATCATTATTACTATTATTATTATCATTATC
Source organism: Palaemon carinicauda (assembly GCF_036898095.1). Taxonomy (NCBI): domain Eukaryota; kingdom Metazoa; phylum Arthropoda; class Malacostraca; order Decapoda; family Palaemonidae; genus Palaemon; species Palaemon carinicauda. The sequence continues at coordinate 25,966,627 of NC_090757.1, forward strand.
ATTATTACTATTATTATTATTATCATTATCATTATTATTATTATTGTTATTATTATTATTGTCATTGTTATTATTATTAATATAATATTAATAGTAATAATAATAATGATAAAAATAATTATTTTTATTATTATTATGATTATAATTTTTATTATTATTATTATTATTATTATTATTGCCTATATGTTTTCATTCTGAAGTTTGATAAGTTATTGATGAATGTTTGTATGTTAAGGTAAGGATGGAGCAACACTATTTCAAAAACACGCCATAGAAGTTAGGGGAAGCTGTAAGATTTACATTTGGGCTTACATAAACCAGAATGTTGACAGGTTTTCAACATTCATTTGCCTTTGCGCTTGCTTGCAGCGCAGTGAATCAGATATTCAGTGTCTTGCTTTGTGAATTTATTGCATAATTTATATCGATTAATTATATTCTAGAGAGTTTCTGTATCAATTAATAATGGGTTAGCGTTTATCATCTGGTAATTTAGGAGCAAGGATCGTCTGAGAAGAACGACATAGTGACCTGGGTTGCAGAGAGAGAGAGAGAGAGAGAGAGAGAGAGATGTATATATATATATATATATATATACAGAGAAAGAGAGAGAGAGAGAGAGAGAGAGAGAGAGAGAGGGGGGGATGGCGTTTTACGTCTGAAGGTAACGTAAGAAAAAATGAAAAAGTGATATTTTTTTGTGGAGAGAGAGAGAGAGAGAGAGAGAGAGAGAGAGAGAGAGATAGAACTGACCTATTTGAAGACAAAGAAACAAAATCGTATTGCAGAAAGCCGAGAACGAGAGTCATAGAGGGGAGTCTCCCCTTGTTCCATTATTCGCGGCTTGTGACCAGAGGCGAAGCAAGACCGAGGGAGGCAGACTGTCTTCCAAACCAATATGCAGATAAGAAAGATGAACTTTGGGGGAGGAAGATTTGGCTGCAATTAGCGAAACGGCTAAATTTACAAATGTTGGTAAATATAGTCACAAGACCCCTACTAGGGCATTGCGATTTTCAAGTTTAGTTATTTTACCAATGTTAAGTGTGAGGCCCCTACACTGCAGTAAATAGCCTTACACAAGCGCTAATGTGGTGCTGTATTTTGACCGTGTTAAATAAATGCAGATATATTGAATTTCAATTTTGATTAAAAGAGGATAAACTATTGCAGTTTACAAACACCAGAATTAACGTTATGTAACCATCTATTTTTCCTCCCTTGGTTTTAAAGAAGAAAAAAAAAATTTCAGAATAGATAAAATCAGGTTATACGTTGATGGACTTACGCCAAAAATTTTTTCGTAAGACTTATGGTGGGAAAAAGGCAAGAGTTTATTTCTAGTCCTTTCCTAAATTATATAAATAAAGCCATTAATGTTTGATATGATAGAAATATGAGATCAACAAATTTAACTAGAATACTAAGTGTATCAACATTAAATAGATCTTGAAAGGCGTATCGTTGTACAGTATAACAACCAAACATGATATTTTTA
>NC_090757.1:25968624-25986124 GCF_036898095.1 Palaemon carinicauda
TTTGCCAGATTTTGTATGTTTCGGCACAACCGTCTACAGTATTGTTGGTAAGAATTTCTCTTCCATTGCTCACGTTTTCACACATAGGCATGCGGGAATGATACTTTTATTACCAAGATAGGGATTTATTTTTTATTTATTTATATCGCCTGTATGGTGTTTGTTAGCTGTAGATTTCTTCACTACCAGCGGCTTTTTGTAAGACACTTACATACACACACTTTTTATCATCAGAGCAATACCTGTCTTTCAATACTGGCATAGAAATATTGACATACCTGTATGGTAATAACAGAATCAGATGTTTCATTCATTTTGATACCACATTCGTCATCATCATCATCTCCTCCTATGCCTATTGACGCAAATTGCCTCGGTTAGATTTCGCCAGTCGTCTCTATCTTGAGCTTTTAAATCAATACTTCTCCATTCATCATCTCCTACTTCACGCCTAATAGTCCTTAGCCAAGTAGGCTTGGGTTCTTCCAACTCTTCTAGTGCCTTGTGGAGGCCAGTTGAAAGTTTGGTGAGCCAATCTCTCCTGGGGAGTGCGGAGAGCATGCCCAAACCATCTCCATCTACACCATACCATGATCTCATCCACATACGGCACTCGAGTAATCTCTTATAGTTTAATTTCTAATCCTGTTGGATATTGTTTCATTACATGCATTATAATGTCTTATACAATAAAACATATACTTTACATATATTTTGTTATTTGTTCTCCCGAATATGTAGGAAAACTATATCATAGAGATATTGCTGTGATCGAAGGAATCTCCGCTTCCCGTTATAAAGGATTTATGAATAAAACTACGATATTGGTGAACAGCGGTTAAAAAATGGTAGATCCTTCTGCATTTGTATTAAATAGTATCATATTTACACACAGACACACACACATGGGGATACCTTAACGCGGTGGAAGGATTTGCATATCACCATGATCACCAAAGCTATATTTGTCAGGGCCACCCATACTAGATTGGTTTGTTGTGAGTGATCGGACAAAATTCTCCTTCCAATTCGCACTGGCTAGCGGGTTGATGATAATGGGCCAAAACCCAGACATGAATACACATGCCTGAGGCCTTTGTCCTGCAGTTGACTAGAAATGGCTGCAATTGTTGTCGTTTTGTGTGTGTATATATATATATATGTATATATCTATATATATATGTGTATATATATATGTGTATATATATATATATATATATATATATATATATGTATATATATATATCTATATTATACATATATATATTATTTATGTATATATATGTATATATATCTATATACAGTATATACAGTGTATATATATATATATCTATCTATATATATATATATATATATATATATATATATATATATATATATATGTATATATATATATATATATATATATATATATATATATATATGTATATATATATATATATATATATATATATATATATATATATATATATATATATATATATATATATATATGTATGTATAATATTCTGCTTGGTATAATTTGTAGTTTTATGATTGCGTCATTGTCAAAAAAAAAAAAACGAAAAAGACTTGCTTTTTTGTTTGTTGGGTAAATAGAACCCTTCATCATTGTTCCCATTCGTCATTGAAATGCCTCGCTGAAAGGTGGATTAATGTCTTGGGTTGGGAGTCTAAAACGGCTGTAGAACCAGACCTTTTTTCATTCTTCTCCATTTACTATTTATAGAAAAGAATGGTTAGTATTATGACTTTTATTATGGGTAAAGATAATTGTAAGAGGACTATTATTCTTATTATTATTGTTTTTTATGGTTATTGTTAACATTAATAATCTCATTACTTTTATCATCAATAAGCTAATTATTGTCGTTGTTATTATTATTATCATTATTATCATTATTATTAGTAGTAGTAGTATTAAAGGCCCTAACCTTTTGCTACGTTTTACTTTGCAACTCCTCTTTCCAGGCGTTAAAATTCAATGAGACATATCTTACAACTATACATATGATAACATTTCAACATTGCAGGAGATTTTCTTAAATTTTTCAAACATAGGCCTGTAGCCTAAAGATATCAACGTATTTTAACAAAATGAAGGGAATATGATGTTCCATGATGCTTAGCAAATTCACTTTACAGGAGCGAAGAAAAATATATGACTTGCTTATTCTTTTATTTAATCACGCTTTACCATATTTTCTGATATTCCAAATTTTCGGATATTCCAAGATTTTCCAAATTTTCTTATATTCCAAGATATTCCAAATTTTTTGATATTCCAAGATTTTCCAAATTTTCTGATATGCCAAATTTTCTGATATTCAAAGATATTCCAAATTTTCTGATATTTAGATTATCTCTTGAAGCTTTGATAATGTAAAATTGTTTATTTTATTATAGGACGGAACATACTGTGTGATGGTTCATTGTATATAAGAAAAAAATCATGGAAGAGAAAAACTAAATGTAAAACAAAAGCTGAAATAAGTTCCCTATATCCGCAAGAAACGATTGGACCATCTTGTGTTGGTCTCTTTTTATAGGATAGACTTAACTCGATGGAGACTTGTTGCATTTAAAAAATAGATTGTTATTTAAAAAGAATATAAAGGAAAGTTGAAATAGGTTGTTTATTCCCGAAAGAGGCGGCGATAGTATCTCGATGAAAAAAGATAATGTTTTTCTTTTATGGGAAATAAAATCGACGCTAGTTTCGTAGCTTGGTGGTAAAGGGGAAACACTCTCGATAAAGGTAACAGTGTTAGTTTCAGGTAGATAACGTGTATGAACTAGCTTACGCAATGTGTCAAAAATGAGGGCTAAATATTTAGATAGATATGCACGCACACACACACACATGCCACCACCTACCCAAGGGACGAGGCGAGCTAAGGGTGACCGAAAAGAAATTATATATATATATATATATATATATATATATATATATATATATATATATATATATATACATATATATATATACATATATGTATATATATACACACATATATATACATATATATGTACATATATATGTATATAAATGTGTGTGTGTATATATATATATATATATATATATATATATATATATATATATATATATATATATATATATACACACACATTATTTAAAGCGCGACCGGAAAGAAATTATACATACATAAAAATAAAACAATTAGAATAGCGCCAACGTTATCCCTGCGTGTCGTAAGAGGCGACTAAAAGGGATGGGACGAGGGGGCTGGGAACCCCCTCTTCTGAATTGAAATTCCTGTGAGACATCATCAAAGAGATGGAGCTGGGGGGAGAGTGACTGCTCCCCGCACTCTAGTTTTGGGGTGTTTGAATGTGCGTGGATGTAGTACGATAGAGAGTAAAAGATGTGAGATTGGAAGTATGTTTAGAAGTAGAAGGATGGATGTATTGGCCTTGTGTGAGACAAAGATGAAAGGAAAGGGTGAAGTGATGTTTGGTGAAATGTCTGGTAGAGTGTCTGGGATTGAAAGGGGAAGAGCGAGAGAGGGTGTGGCTTTATTGCTGAGTGAATGGATGACAGGTAAAGTAGTGGAATGGAAGGAGATATCATCTAGGTTAATGTGGGTAAGGGTTAGGTTGGGTAGGGAATGTTGGGCGTTTGTCAGTGCGTATGGGCCAGGTAGTGAGAAAAGTGAAGAAGAGCGGAATGAGTTCTGGAATGAATTAACTAGGTGTGTAGAAGGACTGGGTAGAAGGAATTATGTAGTTGTTATGGGTGACTTAAATGCTAGAGTGGGCGCTGGAGAGGTAGAAGGTGTCATTGGGAAGTATGGCGTACCAGGTGAAAATGAGAGTGGTGAGAGACTGGTAAATATGTGTGTTGAACAAGAGATGGTAATAAGTGCTAGCTTTTTTAAAAAGAAAGATAAAAATAAGTATACATGGGTAAGAGTGGCAAATGGAAGAGTAGTAGAAAGGGCATTAATGGATTATGTGTTGATAACTAAAAGAATGTTTGGAAGATTGAAAGACGTGCACGTGTTTAGGGGTATGGCTAACAGTATGTCTGATAATTTTTTGGTGGAAGGAAAATTAGTTGTAGCAAAAGAGTGGGGAAATAGAGTAGGTGGATGTAAAAAGGAGCTAGTGAGGGTTGAAGAGCTAATAAAACCGGGGGTAAAAAGTAAATATCAGGAAAGGTTGAAAATGGCATATGACGAGGTGAGAGTAAGAGAAACTGGTAATTTAGAGGAGGAGTGGAAGTTAGCAAAAGAAAATTTTGTTGGGATTGCAAGTGATGTATGTGGCAAGAAGGTTGTTGGAGGCAGCATGAGGAAGGGCAGTGAATGGTGGAATGAAGGAGTGAAGGTAAAAGTGGAAGAGAAAAAGAATGGCTGCAGAGTAATAGTATAGAGAGAAAAAGGTGGAAGTAAAGCGCAAGGTACGTGAGGCAAAGAGGGCAGCTGACCTGAGGTGGGGTCAGGGACTGGGTCAGTCATATGAAGAGAATAAGAAGAAGTTTTGGAAAGAAGTGAAGAGAGTAAGGAAGGCCGGCGCAAGAATTGAAGAGACAGTGAAAGATGGAAATGGAAGGTTGTTAAAAGGAGAGGAGGCAAGGAAAAGGTGGGCGGAATATTTTGAAAGTTTGCTGAATGTTGAGGATGATAGGGAGGCAGATATAATTGCTGTTCCAGGTGTTGAGGTGCCAGTGATGGGAGATGAGAATGAGAGAGAGATTACAATAGAGGAAGTGAGGAGAGCACTAGATGAAACGAGAGTAGGAAAAGCATCTGGTATGGATGGTATGAAAGCTGAGATGTTGAAGGAAGGGGGTGTGACTGTACTTGAATGGTTGGTGAGATTGTTTAATGTGTGTTTTGTGTTGTCAATGGTACCAGTAGATTGGGTCTGTGCATGTATTGTACCACTATATAAGGGTAAGGGAGATGTGCACGAGTGTTGTAATTCAAGAGGTATTAGTTTGTTGAGTGTAGTTGGAAAAGTGTATGGTAGAGTACTGATTAATAGGATTAAGGATAAAACAGAGAATGCAATCTTGGAAGTACAGCGTGGTTTTAGAAGAGGTAGGGGTTGTATGAATCAGATTTTTACAGTAAGGCAGATATGCGAGAAATATTTAGCAAAAGGTAAGGAGGTGTATGTTGCGTTTATGGATCTGGAGAAAGCATATGATAGAGTTGATAGGGAAGCAATGTGGAATGTGATGAGGTTATATGGAGTTGGTGGAAGGTTGTTGCAAGCAGTGAAAAGTTTCTACAAAGGTAGTAAAGCATGTGTTAGAATAGGAAATGAAGTGAGCGATTGGTTTCCGGTGAGAGTGGGGCTGAGACAAGGATGTGTGATGTCGCCGTGGTTGTTTAACTTGTATGTTGATGGAGTGGTGAGAGAGGTGAATGCTCGAGTGCTTGGACGAGGATTAAAACTGGTAGGCGAGAATGATCATGAATGGGAGGTAAATCAGTTGTTGTTTGCTGATGATACTGTACTGGTAGCAGACACAGAAGAGAAGCTTGACCGACTAGTGACAGAATTTGGAAGGGTGTGTGAGAGAAGGAAGTTGAGAGTTAATGTGGGTAAGAGTAAGGTTATGAGATGTACGAGAAGGGAAGGTGGTGCAAGGTTGAATGTCATGTTGAATGGAGAGTTACTTGAGGAGGTGGATCAGTTTAAGTACTTGGGGTCTGTTGTTGCAGCAAATGGTGGAGTGGAAGCAGATGTACGTCAGAGAGTCAATGAAGGTTGCAAAGTGTTGGGGGCAGTTAAGGGAGTAGTAAAAAATAGAGGCTTGGGCATGAATGTAAAGAGAGTTCTATATGAGAAAGTGATTGTACCAACTGTGATGTATGGATCGGAGTTGTGGGGAATGAAAGTGATGGAGTGACAGAAATTGAATGTGTTTGAGATGAAGTGTCTGAGGAGTATGGCTGGTGTATCTCGAGTTGATAGGGTTAGGAACGAAGTGGTGAGGGAGAGAACGGGTGTAAGAAATGAGTTAGCGGCTAGAGTGGATATGAATGTGTTGAGGTGGTTTTGCCATGTTGAGAGAATGGAAAATGGCTGTCTGCTAAAGAAGGTGATGAATGCAAGAGTTGATGGGAGAAGTACAAGAGGAAGGCCAAGGTTTGGGTGGATGGATGGTGTGAAGAAAGCTCTGGGTGATAGGAGGATAGATATGAGAGAGGCAAGAGAGCGTGCTAGAAATAGGAATGAATGGCGAGCGATTGTGACGCAGTTCTGGTAGGCCCTGCTGCTTCCTCCGGTGCCTTAGATGACCGCGGAGGTAGCAGCAGTAGGGGACTCAGCATTATGAAGCTTCATCTGTGGTGGAAATGTGGGAGGTTGGGCTGTGGCACCCTAGCAGTACCAGCTGAACTCGGCTGAGTCCCTGGTTAGGCTGGAGGAACGTAGAGAGTAGAGGTCCCCATTTTTTGTTTTGTTTCTTGTTGATGTCAGCTACCCCCCAAAATTGGGGGAAGTGCCTTTGGTATATGTATGTATGTATGTATATATATATATATATATATATATATATATATATATATATATATATATATATATATATATATATATATATATATATGTTTGAGTGGTACTGTTATAAACACATATTATGGTTCCAATCAAATGTCTCTTCAATGTGTTATGTATTTTAGACTTGCCGGTTACTTCTTCTGAATAAGTCTAAGTAAGTTAACTTTAAAACAGTTTATTAACATCTCCATCACAGGAGTATATATGGTTTGGTCGGATGAGCATTCCGTATGAGCAATTGACAAGAACTAACTAAAATATCAATGTTAATGATAACGTATAGTTAGTTATCTCAGCATTTAATGACAAATGTAAACACAACATTAATACAGGAAGGCACCTGCATCCGGTGAGACACAACTCTTCTCACGGTTTGTTTTGTGTTTACTCTTCATGGAAAATGTTACATTGCAAATGGTTAGCTTGGTATTGACTTTCGCATCCTGCTTATGACTGACTTGGCGTTCTTACACTCCTCCTAACTTCTACATTGACCTCTTGGGTCATGGATTCAATTATGTAATTTATAAACATTACATTAATATATATATATATATATATATATATATATATATATATATATATATATATATATATATATATATATATATATGTGTGTGTGTGTGTGTGTGTGTGTGTGTGTGTGCATTTATATTAATAGCCAGACACTTGTTCTTTATTATATAGAGGAGATAAGACCGAATATATTAAACACATTATTTGACACCTTTTATTTGTCAGATGTAGGAAAGTCGAAAATATACAGTTTGATAGATGTAGAATATTAAGATATTCCAATGACGTAATGTGGATTACCTCTCGCAAAAGTGAATTGCAATATCTCTTATCAAAAGAATATGCATATATCAAACGATATTAGGGTACTCAATTCATTGCTGTAATACCGCTTGTACGCAGCAAATATAATTGTTTTACAATTGGACGCCACTTTTCCCCAGAATGTTTTTGATGGAATTATCTACGTTTTGATTAAAAGAGTGTAAATGTTAGCTGCTTCTGCCTGTAATAGATTTTTCCAATTTGTTTTACATCATTGGGGACAGAAAATTAATCTACATTTTTAGAGCTGGACTTGATGAATATGAATCACAATGTGGATGTTGTTCATTTAATTTACTTGACGGTGAACATTTTCATGCAGCTTCGGGAAACCAACAAACGAGTGCACGGATGTAGTTGATTTAAGCTTTTTATATGTTCGCTCTCTTGAGGGTACACTCTAGCACACTTTTATGTCTGGTTTATCTTCCTCTTTTTATTTCAAGTTTAGTTTATATATGAAAGATATATTTTAATGTTATTACTGTTCTTAAAATATTTTATATTGTTCATTACTTTTCTTGTAGTTTATTTATTTCTTTATTTCCTTTCCTCACTGGGCTATTTTTCTCTGTTGGGGCTTATAGCATCCTGCTTTTCCAACTAGGGTTGTAGCCTAGCTATTGATAATAATATGTATATTTTTTATTTGACTCCAGTCTAGCCTGCAGGTAAAGAATTCAATCATTTAGAATTTATCTATGTTTATTAAATTGGAATTACTTACATCAGTGCTTAATCAGACCAGCATCTATTATGTGCTATTAGTTGTATCTCCTATTTGAAAGTTTAATCACATTGTTCATAGGATAATATGACGCCCTTTCCTTCTAATTTTGTATCCTGTACACAACTTAATCTAATAATAACCAGAGGGGCCCTCAGTAGAGCGTAGACCTCCGGCGCGGCAGCTTTTTTCTCGACCTTTTGCTCGATCTTGACCTTTACCTTTGACCTTAACATGTATTGGTTGCCATGGATTTTCATACTCTCAAATATGAACAAAGTTTGAATTTTTGTGACAACGATGTCCAAACTTATAGCTGATTACGTGAATTGGACATTTTGCTTGACCGTAACCTTGACCTTCCGAAATTTAATAATATCCAGCTTTTTACTAACAAATAATACCTGCAAGTTTCATACTCTACGATTAAAATTGTGACCAAGAAGCTGTTCACAAACACACAAACACACAAACAAAAATCACAACTTCGTTGCGGAGGTAACAATCGTGTTCGTGGCAGTGCTAATACATGCTGGCACTTATGTAAGCTGTGTGATGATATACTCGTTTATGATGAGTTACTAGAATTTTATCTAATAATATGCTCGAATGCATGATTGTAAATCACCTAGGTACAACAGTTGATGTTAACAGCTAAGTCACCATCGTAACGTACAATTCCAATCAAGTTTAAACTGGGTGTTTATCAATTATGGCCATACAGCAAAACCTAAGTGGTATCACCTGATCCTAAACTTGTGGATGAATGATACCATATCTTGAGCTATTTTTTTCTGCTGGAAGGGTCACCAGGGACATTTTGAAGATTGTTTATTGTATAATACTTAAGATACAGATTTAGCTAGCAATCCGAGACAATGGGAGGTATTCATAAAAATGAAGGATATCCTCATAAGATAGAAGTACAAGGTAATTCTCTGAAGCAAAAGGTAGAAGTATAAGCAAATCTTTCTTTCCATATTCATAATGATTACCTTTTACTTGCGAGGATATCCTCCAAGCAGAAGTAAAAGGTTGACTCGTGTTTTGGGAGCTCTTAGTTACATTTTGGAACTTGTAAGATTTCATTTGTGCTGTCAAGATAAGAAAGAGTTTAGTATTTATAATACATATTTAATGCCCGGTTTTTACTTGTATTCAATTAAGTTTACGCATCAGGAAGAACACAGACGCCGCCGCGCCTTCCCCAAAGCCTCGCTGGCGACATCTATCCCCCATCCCTTGCATTAGAAGTTCTTTGACCTCTTTTTAGCTCCCCCACCCCTTGCATTAGAAGTTCTTTGACCTTTTTTTTAGCTCCCCCACGCGTTGCATTAGAAGTTCTTTGACCTTTTTTTTAGCTCCCCCACGCGTTGCATTAGAAGTTCTTTGACCTCTTTTTTTAGTTCCCACACCCCTTGCATTAGAAGTTCTTTGACCTCTTTTTAGCTTCCCCACCCCTTGCATTAGAAGTTCTTTGACCTCTTTTTAGCTCCCACACCCCTTGCATTAGAAGTTCTTTGAACTCTTTTTAGCTCCCACACCCCTTGCATTAGAAGTTTTTTGAAATCTATTTAGCTCCCACATCCCTTGCATTAGAAGTTCTTTGACCTCTTTTTAGCTCCTACACCCCTTGCATTATAAGTTCTTTGACCTCTTTTTAGCTCCCCCACCCCTTGCATTAGAAGTTCTTCGACCTCTTTTTAGCTCCCCCATCCCTTGCATTAGAAGTTCTTTGACCTCTTTTTAGCTCCCCCACCCCTTGCATTAGAAGTTCTTTGACCTTTTTTTTAGCTCCCCCACGCGTTGCATTAGAAGTTCTTTGACCTCTTTTTAGCTCCCCCACCCCTTGCATTAGAAGTTCTTTGACCTTTTTTTTTAGCTCCCCCACGCGTTGCATTAGAAGTTCTTTGACCTCTTTTTAGTTCCCACACCCCTTGCATTAGAAGTTCTTTGACCTCTTTTTAGCTTCCCCACCCCTTGCATTAGAAGTTCTTTGACCTCTTTTTAGCTCCCACACCCCTTGCATTAGAAGTTCTTTGAACTCTTTTTAGCTCCCACACCCCTTGCATTAGAAGTTTTTTGAAATCTTTTTAGCTCCCACATCCCTTGCATTAGAAGTTCTTTGACCTCTTTTTAGCTCCTACACCCCTTGCATTATAAGTTCTTTGACCTCTTTTTAGCTCCCCCACCCCTTGCATTAGAAGTTCTTCGACCTCTTTTTAGCTCCCCCATCCCTTGCATTAGAAGTTCTTTGACCTCTTTTTAGCTCCCCCACCCCTTGCATTAGAAGTTCTTTGACCCTTTTTTTTTTAGCTCCCCCACGCGTTGCATTAGAAGTTCTTTGACCTCTTTTTAGCTCCCACACCCCTTGCATTAGAAGTTCTTTGACCTCTTTTTAGCTTCCCCACCCCTTGCATTAGAAGTTCTTTGACCTCTTTTTAGCTCCCACACCCCTTGCATTAGAAGTTCTTTGACATCTTTTTAGCTCCCACATCCCTTGCATTAGAAGTTCTTTGACCTCTTTTTAGCTCCTACACCCCTTGCATTATAAGTTCTTTGACCTCTTTTTAGCTCCCCCACCCCTTGCCTTAGAAGTTCTTCGACCTCTTTTTAGCTCCCCCACCCCTTGCATTAGAAGTTCTTTGACCTCTGTTTAGCTCCCCCACTCCTTGCATTAGAAGTTATTTGACCTCTTTTTAGCCCCCCCACCCCTTGCATTAGAAGTGCTTTGACCTTTTTTTAGCTCCCCCACCCCTTGCATTAGAAGTTCTTTGACATCTTTTTAGCTCCCACACCCTTTGCATTAGAAGTTCTTTGACTTCTTGTTAGCTCCCTCACCCCTTGCATTAGAAGTTCTCTGACCTCTTTATAGCTCCCCCACCCCTTGCATTAGAAGTTCTTTGACCTCTTTTTAGCTCCCCCACCCCTTGCATTAGAAGTTCTTTGACCTCTTTTTAGCTCCCACACCCCTTGCTTTAGAAGTTCTTTGACCTCTTTTTAGCTCCCCCACCCCTTGCAATAGAAGTTCTTTGACCTCTTTTTAGCTCCCCCACCCCTTGCATTAGAAGTACTTTGACCTCTTTTTAGCTCCCCCACCCCGTGCATTAGAAGTTCTTTGACCTCTTTTTAGCTCCCCCACCCCTTGCATTAGAAGTTCTTTGACCTCTTTTTAGCTCCAACCCCCCACCCCCCCCCCATGCATTAGAAGTTCTTTGACCACTTTTTAGCTCCCACACTCCTTGCTTTAGAAGTTCTTTGATCTCTTTTTAGCTCCCACAGCCCTTGCATTAGAAGATCGTTGACCTCTTTTTAGCTCCCACACTCCTTGCTTTAGAAGTTCTTTGACCTCTTTTTAGCTCTCACACCTCTAGCATTAGAGGTTCTTTGACCTCATTTTAGCTCCCACGCCTCTAGCATTAGAAGTTCTTTGACCTCTTTTTAGCTCCCACACCCCATGCATTAGAAGTTATTTGACCTCTTTTTTAGCTCCCACACCCCTTGCATTAGAAGTTCTTTGACCTCTTTTTAGCTCCCCCCACCCCTTGCGTTAGAAGTTCTTTGACCTCTTTTTAGCTCCCACACCCCTTGCATTAGAAGTTCTTTGACCTCTTTTTAGCTCCCACGCCCCTTGCATTAGAAGTTCTTTGACCTCTTTTTAGCTCCCCCACCCCTTGCATTAGAAGTTCTTTGACCTCTTTTTAGCTCCCCTACCCCTTGCATTAGAAGTTCTTTGACCTCTTTTTAGCTCCCACCCCCCATGCATTAGAAGTTCTTTGACCACTTTTTAGCTCCCACACCCCTTGCTTTAGAAGTTCTTTGACCTCTTTTTAGCTCCCACACCCCTTGCATTAGAAGTTCTTTGACCTCTTTTTAGCTCCCCCACCCCTTGCATTAGAAGTTCTTTGACCTCTGTTTAGCTCCCCCACTCCTTGCATTAGAAGTTCTTGGACCTCTTTTTAGCCCCCCCACCCCTTGCACTAGAAGTTCTTTGACCTTTTTTTTAGCTCCCCCACCCCTTGCATTAGAAGTTCTTTGACATCTTTTTAGCTCCCACACCCTTTGCATTAGAAGTTCTTTGACCTCTTTTTAGCTCCCACCCCCCATGCATTAGAAGTTCTTTGACCACTTTTTAGCTCCCACACCCCTTGCTTTAGAAGTTCTTTGACCTCTTTTTAGCTCCCCCACCCCTTGCATTAGAAGTTCTTTGACCTCTTTTTAGCTCCCCCACCCCTTGCATTAGAAGTTCTTTGACCTCTGTTTAGCTCCCCCACTCCTTGCATTAGAAGTTCTTTGACCTCTTTTTAGCTCCCCCACCCCTTGCATTAGAAGTTCTTTGACCTCTTTTTAGCTCCCCCACCCCTTGCATTAGAAGTTCTTTGACCTCTTTTTAACTCCCCCACCCCTTGCATTAGAAGTTCTTTGACCTCTTTTTAGCTCCCCCACCCCTTGCATTAGAAGTTCTTTGACCTCTGTTTAGCTCCCCCACTCCTTGCATTAGAAGTTCTTTGACCTTTTTTAGCTCCCCCACCCCATGCATTAGAAGTTCTTTGACATCTTTTTAGCTCCCACACCCTTTGCATTAGAAGTTCTTTGACTTCTTGTTAGCTCCCTCACCCCTTGCATTAGAAGTTCTCTGACCTCTTTATAGCTCCCCCACCCCTTGCATTAGAAGTTCTTTGACCTCTTTTTAGCTCCCCCACCCCTTGCATTAGAAGTTCTTTGACCTCTTTTTAGCTCCCACACCCCTTGCTTTAGAAGTTCTTTGACCTCTTTTTAGCTCCCCCACCCCTTGCAATAGAAGTTCTTTGACCTCTTTTTAGCTCCCCCACCCCTTGCATTAGAAGTACTTTGACCTCTTTTTAGCTCCCCCACCCCGTGCATTAGAAGTTCTTTGACCTCTTTTTATCTCCCCCACCCCTTGCATTAGAAGTTCTTTGACCTCTTTTTAGCTCCCACCCCCCCCCATGCATTAGAAGTTCTTTGACCACTTTTTAGCTCCCACACTCCTTGCTTTAGAAGTTCTTTGATCTCTTTTTAGCTCCCACAGCCCTTGCATTAGAAGATCGTTGACCTCTTTTTAGCTCCCACACTCCTTGCTTTAGAAGTTCTTTGACCTCTTTTTAGCTCTCACACCTCTAGCATTAGAGGTTCTTTGACCTCATTTTAGCTCCCACGCCTCTAGCATTAGAAGTTCTTTGGCCTCTTTTTAGCTCCCACACCCCATGCATTAGAAGTTATTTGACCTCTTTTTTAGCTCCCACACCCCTTGCATTAGAAGTTCTTTGACCTCTTTTTAGCTCCCCCCACCCCTTGCGTTAGAAGTTCTTTGACCTCTTTTTAGCTCCCACACCCCTTGCATTAGAAGTTCTTTGACCTCTTTTTAGCTCCCACGCCCCTTGCATTAGAAGTTCTTTGACCTCTTTTTAGCTCCCCCACCCCTTGCATTAGAAGTTCTTTGACCTCTTTTTAGCTCCCATGCCTCTAGCATTAGAGGTTCTTTGACCTCATTTTAGCTCCCACGCCTCTAGCATTAGAAGTTCTTTGACCTCTTTTTAGCTCCCACACCCCATGCATTAGAAGTTATTTGACCTCTTTTTTAGCTCCCACACCCCTTGCATTAGAAGTTCTTTGACCTCTTTTTAGCTCCCCCCACCCCTTGCGTTAGAAGTTCTTTGACCTCTTTTTAGCTCCCACACCCCTTGCATTAGAAGTTCTTTGGCCTCTTTTTAGCTCCCACGCCCCTTGCATTAGAAGTTCTTTGACCTCTTTTTAGCTCCCCCACCCCTTGCATTAGAAGTTCTTTGACCTCTTTTTAGCTCCCCTACCCCTTGCATTAGAAGTTCTTTGACCTCTTTTTAGCTCCCACCCCCCATGCATTAGAAGTTCTTTGACCACTTTTTAGCTCCCACACCCCTTGCTTTAGAAGTTCTTTGACCTCTTTTTAGCTCCCACACCCCTTGCATTAGAAGTTCTTTGACCTCTTTTTAGCTCCCCCACCCCTTGCATTAGAAGTTCTTTGACCTCTGTTTAGCTCCCCCACTCCTTGCATTAGAAGTTCTTGGACCTCTTTTTAGCCCCCCCACCCCTTGCACTAGAAGTTCTTTGACCTTTTTTTTAGCTCCCCCACCCCTTGCATTAGAAGTTCTTTGACATCTTTTTAGCTCCCACACCCTTTGCATTAGAAGTTCTTTGACCTCTTTTTAGCTCCCACCCCCCATGCATTAGAAGTTCTTTGACCACTTTTTAGCTCCCACACCCCTTGCTTTAGAAGTTCTTTGACCTCTTTTTAGCTCCCCCACCCCTTGCATTAGAAGTTCTTTGACCTCTTTTTAGCTCCCCCACCCCTTGCATTAGAAGTTCTTTGACCTCTGTTTAGCTCCCCCACTCCTTGCATTAGAAGTTCTTTGACCTCTTTTTAGCCCCCCCCACCCCTTGCACTAGAAGTTCTTTGACCTTTTTTTTAGCTCCCCCACCCCTTGCATTAGAAGTTCTTTGACATCTTTTTAGCTCCCACACCCCTTGCATTAGAAGTTCTTTGACCTCTTTTTAGCTCCCCCACCCCTTGCATTAGAAGTTCTTTGACCTCTGTTTAGCTCCCCCACTCCTTGCATTAGAAGTTCTTTGACCTTTTTTAGCTCCCCCACCCCATGCATTAGAAGTTCTTTGACATCTTTTTAGCTCCCACACCCTTTGCATTAGAAGTTCTTTGACTTCTTGTTAGCTCCCTCACCCCTTGCATTAGAAGTTCTCTGACCTCTTTATAGCTCCCCCACCCCTTGCATTAGAAGTTCTTTGACCTCTTTTTAGCTCCCCCACCCCTTGCATTAGAAGTTCTTTGACCTCTTTTTAGCTCCCACACCCCTTGCTTTAGAAGTTCTTTGACCTCTTTTTAGCTCCCCCACCCCTTGCAATAGAAGTTCTTTGACCTCTTTTTAGCTCCCCCACCCCTTGCATTAGAAGTACTTTGACCTCTTTTTAGCTCCCCCACCCCGTGCATTAGAAGTTCTTTGACCTCTTTTTAGCTCCCCCACCCCTTGCATTAGAAGTTCTTTGACCTCTTTTTAGCTCCCACCCCCCACCCCCCCCCCATGCATTAGAAGTTCTTTGACCACTTTTTAGCTCCCACACTCCTTGCTTTAGAAGTTCTTTGATCTCTTTTTAGCTCCCACAGCCCTTGCATTAGAAGATCGTTGACCTCTTTTTAGCTCCCACACTCCTTGCTTTAGAAGTTCTTCGACCTCTTTTTAGCTCTCACACCTCTAGCATTAGAGGTTCTTTGACCTCATTTTAGCTCCCACGCCTCTAGCATTAGAAGTTCTTTGACCTCTTTTTAGCTCCCACACCCCATGCATTAGAAGTTATTTGACCTCTTTTTAAGCTCCCACACCCCTTGCATTAGAAGTTCTTTGACCTCTTTTTAGCTCCCCCCCACCCCTTGCGTTAGAAGTTCTTTGACCTCTTTTTAGCTCCCACACCCCTTGCATTAGAAGTTCTTTGACCTCTTTTTAGCTCCCACGCCCCTTGCATTAGAAGTTCTTTGACCTCTTTTTAGCTCCCCCACCCCTTGCATTAGAAGTTCTTTGACCTCTTTTTAGCTCCCCTACCCCTTGCATTAGAAGTTCTTTGACCTCTTTTTAGCTCCCACCCCCCATGCATTAGAAGTTCTTTGACCACTTTTTAGCTCCCACACCCCTTGCTTTAGAAGTTCTTTGACCTCTTTTTAGCTCCCACACCCCTTGCATTAGAAGATCTTTGACCTCTTTTTAGCTCCCACACTCCTTGCATTAGAAGTTCTTTGACCTCTTTTTAGCTCTTACACCTCTAGCATTAGAGGTTCTTTGACCTCATTTTAGCTCCCACGCCTCTAGCATTAGAAGTTCTTTGACCTCTTTTTAGCTCCCACACCCCATGCATTAGAAGTTATTTGACCTCTTTTTTAGCTCCCACACCCCTTGCATTAGAAGTTCTTTGACCTCTTTTTAGCTCCCCACACCCCTTGTGTTAGAAGTTCTTTGACCTCTTTTTAGCTCCCACACCCCTTGCATTAGAAATTCTTTGACCTCTTTTTAGCTCCCACGCCCCTTGTATTAGAAGTTCTTTGACCTCTTTTTAGCTCCCACGCCCCTTGCATTAGAAGATCTTTGACCTCTTTTTAGCTCCCACACCCCTTGCATTAGAAGTTCTTTGACCTCTTTATTTTAGCTCCCACGCCCCTTGCATTAGAAGTTCTTTGACCTCTTTTTAGCTCCCACACCCTTGCATTAGAAGATCTTTGACCTCTTTTTAGCTCCCACACCCTTTGCATTAGAAGTTATTTGACCTCTTTTTTAGCTCCCACACCCCTTGCATTAGAAGTTCTTTGACCTCTTTTTAGCTCCCCCCACCCCTTGCGTTAGAAGTTCTTTGACCTCTTTTTAGCTCCCACACCCCTTGCATTAAAAGTTCTTTGATCTCTTTTTAGCTCCCACACCCCTTGCATTAGAAGTTCTTTGACCTCTTTTTAGCTCCCACACCCCTTGCATTAGAAGATCTTTGACCTCTTTTTAGCTCCCACACCCCTTGCATTAGAAGATCTTTGACCTCTTTTTAGCTTCCCCACCCCTTGCATTAGATGTTTTTTTACCTCTTTTTAGCTCCCACCCCTCTAGTCTTAGAAGTTTTTTGACCCCTTTTCAGCTCCCACACCTCTAGCATTAGAAGTTCTTTAACCTCTTTTTAGCTCTAACACCTCTAGCATTAGAAGTTCTTTGACCTCTTTTTAGCTCCCACACCTCCAGCATTAGAAGTTCTTTGACCTTTTTTTAGCTCCCACACCTCTAGCATTAGAAGTTCTTTGACTTCTTTTTAGCTCCCACACCTCTAGCATTAGAAGTTCTTTGACCTCTTTTTAGCTCCCACACCTCTAGCGTCAGAAGTTCTTTGACCTCTTTTTAGCTCCCACACCTCTAGCATTAGAAGTTCTTTGACTTGTTTTTGGCTCCCACACCCCTAGCATTAGAAGTTCTTTGACCTCTCTTTATAGATCCCACACCTGTAACATTAGAAGTTCTTTGACCTCTCTCTTTAGCTCCCACACCTCTAGCATTAGAAGTTCTTTGACATATATTTCTAGGTTCCATATTTTTAGCATTAGAGGGTCTTCGATCTATATTTTGAGGTGCCTCACTTCTAGCATTAGAGGCTCTCTATTTTTATGTGTCTTACCTCTGGCATTAGAGGCTCCTCTTCGCTGTTCTCTCCTGTCTTCTAGTTTTCAAGATCTTTCATTAGATTATCTGTTTCTTTCGAGAATTCATATGTCTTTTCTTTAGTTCGTCAGTGTCTTTCTAGATTTCAAAAGAGATTTCAGAGCTGCGAGTCCTCACTTCGTCAGATTCCTTTGGGAAATCGAAGGCA
>NC_090757.1:26011124-26019938 GCF_036898095.1 Palaemon carinicauda
ATATCATTCTACTTTAATTCACTGTATTCCTTTCTTTCTTTTTTATCTTACTTTTCAACCTTTTTTAACTTTTATTTCATTGTGTAATAGCATGGTTTTCACCTCCCTCCCCTCAGAGTTGTACTTGGGTGGTGAATGTACTCACAGGCCACAGAGCTGTAACCTACATATCAGTATTAAATCTTCTTTATTATTATTATTATTATTATTATTATTATTATTATTAATTTCTGAGCTATAACCGTAGTTGAAATAGCAGGATGCCATAAGCCCAGTGGCTCCAACAGGGAAAATAGCCCAGTGAGGAAAGGAAACAAGGAAAAATGAACTATTTTAAGATCAGTAACAACTTTACAATAAATATTTCCTTTATAAACTATAAATTTTTTAACAAAACAAGAGGAAGAAAATTAGATAAAATAGTGTGCCTGAGTGTACCCTCAAGCAAGAGAACTCTAACCCAAGACAGTGAAAGACCATGGTACAGAGGCTATTGCACTACCCAAGATTAGAGAACAATGGTTTGATATTGGAGTGTCCTTCTCCTAGAAGAGCTGCTTACCATAGCTAAAGAGTCTCTTTTACCCTTACAAAGAGGAAAGTAGCCACTGAACAGTTACAGTGCAGTAGTTAACCCCCTGGGTGAAGAAAAATTGTTTGGTAATCTCAGTGTTGTCAGGTATATGAGGACAGAGGAGAACATGTAAAGAATATGCCAAACTATTCGGTGTCTGTGTAGGCAAGGGGAAAAACCGTAACCAGAGAGAAGGATCCAATGTAGTTCTGTCTGGCCAGTCAAAGGACCCCATAACTCTCTAGCAATAGTATCTCAACGAGTGACTAGTGCCCTGGCCAACCTACTACCTATAATCACAGCTCATAAGCGTAGAAAGCTTCCTAGTATTCGGTCTATATTTATATTACTTTATCCGCAAAAAGTAACAATAACAGTATTCCCTATTATTATTATTATTATTATTATTATTATTATTATTATTATTATTATTATTATTATTATTATTGATATTGTTATTGTTGTTGTTGTTGTCGTTGATTCTATTTTGTGACACACTTTGCTTGACATTGAATGACCTAGATATAAGAATTGAGATGTTGAGTTCTAAATGTTAACATTGCCATGTTTACAAATCTTACAAAGCGGAAGCAAAATAAATAAAAACATAAGGGTAATCATATGCTCTAGAAAGGCTTATTTGATGGCGTCCATTGAACAAACTTAGATTACTTTCCTTTGTAAAGCTTTCTCATCCCTTTTTCTATTTTCATTGATTATATTATCTTTGAATTTCATTTTCAATGTAATTAGATCATTATTTTTTAATGTTGAATCTACCCTATCCCTTACCTGGTGCTGTATTTGATTACATTTACAGTCGCTTTATATTTCCCCCCTCTTCTTCTGGGCACTATATTTGATTACATTTCTTTGTTTTAGTCCTTGTATAAGGTAGTTCATTTAATTAAGTTGAGTCGAAAGCAAAGTTATTAATGAATTATTGAAGATGGAACAACAAAAGAGAAGCTATTTGCTTTGGAAAGGTAAGCTCCCTTGCCTACGTTTCTTGTACATCCAGTAGTATGTCGGCAAATAAAGGGTGAAATTTCCAGATTTACTTTTTTCATACACTTTTTATTTTGATGATTCTCTCTCTCTCTCTCTCTCTCTCTCTCTCTCTCTCTCTCTCTCTCTCTCAATTGTTCTTGTAGCATGGAGTATCTTAATTTGTAAATACAGCATGTGTTTTAAAGATAAACGCTTAACAGTGATGTTTAGATATTCCCTTTTACGCCTTCCACTAAAATGAGCGAACATTGTTACAAAGAGAAAAGTATTCTGTGTTCGCTAATGTATTGTTTCAGAGAGTGCAGCGATGTGATATGCATCTTGCCATGGAACTGCACGAATGAAAGCCTTCTGTAATGCACATTGCACAAAGTAATAAAACTTCCACCCATTAGTAAAATGCACTCCAATATTTGCTTGAATCTAACACTGATTTCTCTGACGTTTATTCTTTGTGCTTCTGAATACTCTCACTTTTCCATTCTCTATTGATTCGTATAACCTTCCTTTTTTACCTCCGACAGCGAAGTTGAAAGGAGGTTATCTTTTAGCCCTGTCTGTGTTTGTTTGTTTCTTTTGTGTTTTTTGTTTGTGAACTTCATGCTGGCCACAATTTTAATCGTAGAGTCATGGAATTTGCAGGGATTAACTGTTATGGGAAAAGCTGGAAATTATTAAATTTTGGAAGGTCAAGGTCAAAGGTCAACCAAAATATCCAATTCACGTAATCAGCCATAAGTTTGGGCATCGCTGTCACAGAGACTTCAAACTTTGTTCATATTTGAGTGTATGGAAACCCTTGCCAATTAATACATGTAAAGGTCAAAGGTCAAGGCCAAGGCCAGGCAAAGGTCGACAAATAAGCTACCCCTTTAGTTTTACTCTGATTCTGAGAACTTGCTAGTGATAGAAGCTACATCTCTATTTTGTCCCCATATTCTTAAGGAAATTGAATGTGGCACAAGATGAGTGATCATAATAAGAGGAAATACAGGTAGACACAGGAGGTGAGGGCAAGGAGGAATATAAATTATTTCATATTCCTGCGCAATTTCATTGGTAATTGTAGTATCAAGTGGTGACATTACAGGTTCAAAATTGACAAGAGTCCATGTCTTTTCGGAAGGACCAGGCAATCTACAACAAAAAGCGGTCAGTCCTCATAACATTTTGCTTTACACCTCAGTTGTTCTGTATGAATAAAATCGACGTTTACTGCGATCATAGATTACTGTCTATAAATAGATAATCATACGCACATTATCTGATCTATTAATATTTCTAAATAGATTTTTTATCTTGAATATTTGGTGCACTTTTTCAGCGTCACTTGTCCCCTATCTGCACTCACTTCATATATTTACCTCTAAACTTTTAACACTAGACTATATTTCCCTTGTGCTCATAGCATCCTGCTTTTCTAACTCGGGTTATAGCTTAGGTTGTAACTGAAAGGGTGAGGTGATTGCGAATAAACTTTATTAAACAGATGGAGTTTATATACCTGAACATGTGGGCAAGAACGTCACAAAAATTCAAACAAAATGAAGCATAAGCTAGCAAGCTTACACAGGTTGGTTTATTATCAGTGCAGGGAGAAGCGAGTGATAAGACAAAAAAGCAAAACCGCTAGTTATAATAATGATTTTTAGATATTCTGTTCAAGATTTGCAATGAAGTTATAATTTTGTTAGGCATCTTTTTTTTTTCTGTTACCACCTCGCGTCTGGTCACTATAACTCTTAAAACTATTTGAGTTGTGGACCTAAAACAACTTAAAGTTAGAGCATTTCAGATAATTGATTTTCCTGATTGACTTTCTGAACTTGTAAAACAAAAAATCTAACACAAATAAGACGTTCCACTTCGATATGAAAACGTGTTAATTTCGTTATTCATTATTTGTTAAAACTTAGATATCTTTGTCATTGTAGATTCATTCCATTGTATGTTAACTATTGGTGTTATATATTATAAGGTCAGTGTTAATCGTAATTATGTCAATGACGATGATATGTAAATAGTATTATCATGAGTAATGACAAATATGAGTTGAGGGAAAGGAAGTCATGTATCATGTAAATGGCAAAATTGCAAATCTGTTACCAACCGGATCTTGAATATGTAATCGAACCGTGGTTTTGAGAAATTAGTTATTATTATTATTATTATTATTATTATTATTATTATTATTTGTTTTTGTTGTTGTTGTTATTATTATTATTACTTGCTAAGCTATAACCCCAGTTGGAAAAGCAGGGTGATATAAGCCCATGGGCCCCAACAGGGAAAATAGCCCAGTGAGGAAAAGAAGCAAGGAAAAATAAAATATTTTAAGAAATAAATGTTTTCTATTTAAACGATAAAAACTTTAACAAAACAAGAGGAAGAGAAATTAGATAGAATAGTGTGCCTGAGTGTACCCTCAAGCAAGAGAACTCTAACCCAAGACAGTGGAAGACCATAGTACAGAGGCTATGTCACTACCTAAGACTAGAGAATAATGGTTTGATTCTGGAGTGTCCTAGTTGAGTTAGTAACTTTATATATATATATATATATATATATATATAAAACAGTCGTTTATTTGTGGTGGCCTATTGGAAATATCCTTTCATGGCGATCTGTCAGACTGTGTGTTTCAGTCCCGCTCAAGGTCGACAGCTTCTTGTAGCATCTGCAAATTCACCATTCCTGTGAGCTATGGGAGAGCTTATAGGTAGGTCTACCTGCAGAGTCATCAGCAACCATTGCCTGGCACTCCCTGGTTCTAACTTGGATGTAGAGTGGACTTGGCGCTGATCATATGTATATATGGTCAGTCTCTAGGGCATTCTCACTGTCCCTTGTCTCTGCCATCCACGAGTGGCCTTTAAACATTTAATCCCTATTTAGACGAACTGTGTGGTTTTTACAATATCACATGTTTATCGTGGATGCTGTTTCCGATGTTGAATTATTCATTACACCGAGATTTAGATTCGTTCGTTCAAGTTTTCTAGCAACTTAGAATTTCATAACAGCTTAAGTCTTTTATTTTCATATGACGGAAATTAACACACGGTACGATTAATTACCTTGAACGCTGAGTTTGCTATGCTATGATGATAATAGTGATATTAATTGTAATAATAATAATAACAGCAGGTAATACGAAGATTTATTAAACATTGCAATTTCCTTTTCAATGACGAAATAATACTACTATTTCTATCTCTCTTATGTCGAGTATTTCCAGCATAAAGAAAGGTGACTTTCCGCACGTCCATTCCGAAAAGAGTTTTTCATTTACAGAATCTTATGAATCATCGTTTGGTATTAGTTTGAGTACGAATTTTTAGTTCTGGAGAGTATTTCGAGGTAAACAAAGGGAGGAATCTCTCTCTCTCTCTCTCTCTCTCTCTCTCTCTCTCTCTCTCTCTCAGATTTGGTTGTGTTTTTAAGCCAACAAAATTCACTAAAGAATTGTCTATTATTATTATTTATTATTATTATTTTTATTATTATTAATATTATTATTATTATTATTATTATTATTATTATTATTATTATCGTTGTTGTTGTTATTTGATGTTGTTCTTCAGAATAAGGAATATTCCTGCATCATTCCTAAAAGGCAAGCCAGCCAAAATAGAATGTCCTTTAAAAAAAAAAAAAAATAAAACATGAAAAAAGTGCCGAAAGGAAGCATTCTTCAGGCAGAAATTGCATTACTATCTCATTCTCAGATTGTATTAATAAGTATTTTGTAAAACAAAATCAAGCACTAAACATGATTTTAGTAATTTACTAATGGACAAAGAAAAAAAAATGATCTAAAAGCACAATTTCTGAATTAAAAGGGTATATAAAAAGTATTTGCGGAAATGTCAGTTATAGCATCATAAATCAATTTCCTTAGCTTGTTTCCCTCAACAATAATAACTTGTTCTCTGAGTATACTTATACCTTTTGTCATACCTGTTTTTGACTCGCGTATTTTTAGTAGTCATATATTGTTTGTGTTACATTTAACCTGGATTTCTGTTATGATAACCAAATTTATTAGGGCAATCTAGCTACTTATCTTGTCGGTGTAAAATATATCATTGTAAGTAAATTTTGTATGTACTATATAGGCGTATAACTCTCTCTCTCTCTCTCTCTCTCTCTCTCTCTCTCTCTCTCTCTCTATATATATATATATATATATTATATATATATATATATATATAGAATGTATGTATGTATATATATATATATATATACATGCATATATAAATATATATATACATAATATAATATATATATAATATATACTGTATATATATATATATATATACACACACACACACACACACACACATATATATATATATATATATGAAGCTCATTTGATATACAGGTGATGCTACTCTCTTTACTTCAATTTCATCTCCTGAATGTAGGTTTGGGGTTACTGAATATCTTAATAAAGGTATACCTAAGATTAGTGCATGGTGCAAATAAAGGGACATGAAGTTGAACCCTAACAAACTCAAAGTATGATTATAAATTGGGTAAGGACTGTGGCTTCTCAACATCTAGATATCAATATTAATATTTTTTTCCTGAACTCTGTACGACTCTTTTAAAATTTTGAGTGTGATTCTTGATAGCAAATTTACTTTTGAGAATCACATTCGGTCTATTTCTTCTTCAATTGCACAAAAAAAAAATGGCTTATTGAGGAAGTCTTTCGGTGACCAATTTATTCTGAAGAAGTGTTTTAATTCTTTTATTCTGCCTTGTTTCGAGTATTGTTCTCCTGTCTGGTATTCAACTGCTGAATCTCATCTTAATTATTACACTAGCAACTTGTGGCCTATTAAATTTCTTATTCCTGATCTAGATATTAATCTTTGGCACTGTCGTTCAGTTAGTTTGTTATGCATGTTCCATAAGATTTTTCATAACTCTGACCATCCTTTGCATTCATATCATCCCAGATATTACCATCCTGCTCGTAATACTATGTATGCAACTAATTGTAACATTCATGTCTTCTCCATTATGAAGCTCAATACTACACAGTATTCTAGAAGTTTTATTAGAACTATGATCAAACGGTGGAATGATCTTCCTAATCAGGTAGTTGAATCGGTGGAACTTCAGAAGTTCAAACTTGCAATGAATGTTTTTATGCTGAATAGGCTGACATAGTCTGTATACCGTATATTTATATATATACAGTATATATATATATATATATATATATACATATATGTATATATATACATATATATATTTATATATATATATATATACATATATGTATATATATACATACATATATATATATATATATATATATGTATGTATGTATACACACAGGCACGTACTTATCATAATGATTGGTTTCTCTAGTAACGGGCTGGCAAACAAAAATGGCACTGTGCAGTTTATAAAGAAAAAGAATTTAAATAATAAAAATTGATTTCATACTACGCATTCTACGTATAATATTTTAGAATTAAATTGGTTTCTATGAATTTTTCTTTTTCTTTTACTAAGCCTCATCTTAAAATGTTATAACTTTGAAGGAGTTTATGTTTCAGCGTCACGGACTTTTGATAATACAAAGTCAACACTTCCTCGTTATAGCGCTGAATCAATCACCTGCTGAAATGTTTTGCAACGATAATGATAATTTTGATAATAAGTGTAATATTATTACCAGAAGTGACCAAGAATGAAAATAATTGATATGTCTGTCTTTCTTATTTTAGAATAATGAATTTAAGATATCTTGCTTTCCCATATTTCCTTTCTTTCGCTTCGTCGCTTTTTCTTCCTTTCGAAATTTGCTTTGGACGGACGTCCTTCAACACGACCATAAGCAGTTAACGCAAAATTAGAATGGTGCTGGGCAGCATTCAATTTGAAGAGAGAGAAAGAAAGAGAGACTTGAAGTGGGTCTTTTTCTTTTCCTTTTTTCTTTTCAGTTGGTCATCGTTCTTTCGCGACTACTTTTTCGTTTTCACCAAGCGCTTTAGTTGCAAATAAACATATTCTATTTTGGGCCAAGGGACCGTTTCTTTCGCCAGTGAGGCTTGGACTTTTCTGTTTAGTTTTTTTAAACGCTTGAGAATGCATATTTGTTTGGTATATTGACGAGACTAAAACTAATTGGAGAAGTAGAAAGTTTTATTTATTCTATTTAGAATCGAATGATAAATAACACTACAGTTCTTAAGAAAATAAATTAATACAGGGAAACTTTTGGCAATTGATTATACAACTGAAGTGGGTGTATTTACTGTATGTATGTCAACTTTGAAATCGCCACTATTTTTCAATTAATAATAAGGCATTTGATTTCTGATCATTAAGAGTCATCTTTAATCGATATTAAGTAATATAATTAGATAAGGTAATCTAGAAAGTATTCGACCAAGTATTCGACCATTCTTCAACCCGTGAACTGTCCTCCTCACTTTCTCATCAGTCATTTTTATAAGAATTCTCAAATTCCAAAATATACTATGTTCAAACTACGGTTGTGGTAGCTTGTTGGAAACGCCCTTGTCTCGCGATCTCCCAGTCGGGAGTTCGAACCTCTCTTAAGCTCGATTGTTTATAGTATCGTCCGCAACCTCACTGTCCCTATAGGTCTACCCGTTGAGTCATTGGTAGCCATCAACGGATCCTCCCTCCTACTAGCTTGGATAAGCAGGTCCTCTACGAGAAGGACATTCCAAAATCAAACCAATGTTCTCTAATCCTGGATAGTGCCCTAGCCTCTGTATCATGGTCTTCCACTTTCTTGGGGTGGAGTTTTCTTGCTTTAGGGTACACTCGGACACTTTTCTATCTTATTTCCATTTTGCTTTTTCAAGTTTTTATAGTAGGTATATGAAAGACCTATTTTAATGTTGTTACTGTTCTTAAACTGTTTTATATGGTTCATTACTTCTTATGTAGTTTATTCACTTATTTTCCCTGTTGGAACCCTTGGGCTTATAGCATCCTGCTTTTTCAGTTAGAGTTATAGCTTATGAAGTGATAATAATAATAATAATAATAATAATGATAATATGGGCTGTCTCCAGGACATTCTTTTGTCCACTACCTCTGCCGCTCATGAGATACGTTTAACTGGGAGTGTAAGAGCGAAAATCAAGTGATAATTTAAAACTTTCCTCTTGAATTCCTGTATCAGCTGTGATCATATCATCGGTCAAGAATTTTACTTAATGAGAAAGTTTAAT
>NC_090757.1:26020438-26025438 GCF_036898095.1 Palaemon carinicauda
TAATGAGAAAGTTTAATCAGGAACTCATAAATGAAGCAAAGAGTGGCTCAGATTAACATTTTGGCCCATGGGCCTAAGCTCAATTTCATTATGGACTATATCAAAGCCCTCAAGGCTATAGAGAGAGAGAGAGAGAGAGAGAGAGAGAGAGAGAGAGAGAGAGAGAGAGAGAGAGAGAGAGAGAGAGAGAGAGTTAATATCCCTTATAATCCATAGAAACTTATTCAGTGTGATGAACACTAGTTTTAATTTTTTTTCCTCTGGTATTGGGGCTATGATCCTTTTTCTTTTCATTTATTATGCTCCAAGAGACGTGGCTAAGACGGTGCTTCAACCATAGGGAAAAGGAAATTAGCTTTCGAGCGGTAATGGAAAAATCTCCTTTTGTATTCCTGAGCATAATACAGCACTAGAGTATTACAAGGCCGAGATCAAAATGTAACTGAATCAAATTAAACGAATAATCAAGAAGCAGCATTTGATTAATTTCATACGATGAACATCTATAACTAAAGGTAATTCAGAGATTAACTTCAGAAGTAATACATATATATATATATATATATATATATATATATATATATATATATATATACATATATATACATATATATATATATATATATATATATATATATATATATATATATATATATATATCTGTGCGTGTGTAGCTTTTCATCATGCTATTTTTTTTTCTCCGTACAGGCTCAATAATTTGTAATATTGTCTTTGACCTCACCGTCTTTGCGAGCTAGGGATGGGGTGTTTGGATAAGACTAAAGGTCTACCTGCTGAGTAATCAGTAGCCATTGCCTGGCCCTCTCTGGCCCTAGCTTGGGCGAAGAGGCACAGAGCATGATCATATGTACATATGGTCGGTCACTAAGCCATTGTCGAATCCCTTGCCTCTGTTATGAATGAGTAACCTTTAAACCATTAAAGGGGATGATGCTAGTAGAGTTCAGCTTTCTTGAATCTCAGCAAGTCCTCAGATACTAGGAGCTAGTGCACTGAACACCTCTGCCATTTCTCTTAGTAAATGGCTCTTACGATAGCCTTTTTTCTCATATTTAGCTGCTTCATAAAGTATAGTAAAAATCTATAGAAAAAACCCAACCCCCAAACACATCCCTTTCCTACTTTCTTATTATATACTCTATACTTTTACCAACTTATTGTCTTCCTTTCTGACAGGGGCCAAACCTCCTCAAAAAACTCTTGATTCGTTTTTCTTTCTATGGTAGCTTTTTTACTAGAGTTACCTCACTCATCCTTTCTACTTTCTGACCTCTTAACATTTTCACATGCAACATCTACACCCCACTGTCAAAAAAAAAAAAAAAATATCACTCAAAATTCTCTTTATTAGGTTCTAACTTATAATTTCATAGATACTGTTCTTCTCCTCTCAGCAGAGATCCTGTTAATTTCATTGATTCATCTATCTTGTATTATTATAATCGAAAGGAGATTAAACACCTCACTCTATGCTATAACTCGCCTATACTCCCATTTACCTCTCACATTTATACGTACAAGATTCAACCACTTTCATCTTATCGCCATCCGCTGACGTTCATTTATTTTTTTTCCAGTCCCACTACTCTTGTTAATATTCAAATTCTCAACATACAAATTTTATTCAATACTATTACTTGTTTCTCCAGCCTCTCCTCACTATCACCAACTAACAATGTATCGTAAAGTAATGTCAGTCACCTGAAACTCCTTTCACGATTTTTTTTTTTTTGTTCCACAATTTTGAATTTCATCTCTTGGGCCATTCGTGACTTCATATTACTCTTAATAAATTACTTTCTAATTCATACTTTGTCAAAATACTCAAAAATTATTCGCTCCAAGTTATGCGATTTGCATTTTACAATTATTCGCTACAACCCTTTTTTGCTTCAATTTACAACTCACTCAAATATATAATGAAAACCCCGATAAATAAATGCTCGTGAAAGGACGCTCGGACACCATTACCGAGAGAGAGAGAGAGAGAGAGAGAGAGAGAGAGAGAGAGAGAGAGAGAGAGAGAGAGAGAGAGCGCGAGAAGAGCAATTCCAATATTAAAAACAGAATATAACTTCCGCAACTAAATTACAGACTGGATTACATAAAAAGTTCTCTAAATGTATTTCGTTCACGATCTACGAAATCAGCACGAGTAGTGAATCTTTTGGGACCTCACTGATGCTGCTGCTGCTGCCTGCCTGCTGATAGTGCCTCTGCTGCTGCTGCAGCAGCTGCGGCTCCTGCTGCCTCAGCTGCTGCCCACCCGCGGAGACAGTGCTGTCATCGGAAACAAAAGCTTTTCCTGTTGGAAAAATGGGGAAGGAAAAAGCCTCCTTAGGGAAGAGCTCTATTGTTGGCCTGTCTTATACGGATATTGAAGAATGCTTTGAAAGCCATTAATGGATGAAGCTTAGAAAAAAAAACAAGAAAAAAAGGGAAAGAATCGACGCATGGACGAGTGTTGGAAACAGATGCGTGGATGGATTGACAGACGGACGGACATTCATTGATACCTATCGGGTAGATGGTTGTGTTTTATCTTCAGAATTGATGGCAGGATATGAAGACCTAGCGTCATCATCATCGTTATTAAGGAGAAGAGAATATTTACTTTTACATAATCCTCAGATGCTTAACTTAGATCTTACTTTTTGAAAAGCGAACAGAGACGTTGAATTATGTTAGAATTTATTATAAAGTTCTTGTAAGATGTGTATATAGACAAGGAAGAATTTAGATTGTATATATATATATATATATATATATATATATATATATATATATATATATATATACAGTATATATATATATATATATATATATATATATATATATATATATATATATATACAGTATATATATATATATATATATATATATATATATATATATATATATATATATATATATACTGTATATATATATATATATATATATATATATATATATATATATATATATATGTATGTGTGTGTGTGTGTGTGTGGTGTGTGTGTGTGTGTGTGTGTGTGTGTGTGTGTGTAAACAAGGAAGAATTTCGAATCAAAATATTTGTAGGGCACATGGATAAAGGACATATTTTATTCACGACTCTAAGTGAGAATTTAAAGCATAAAGTTATGGTTGTGCACGGACGTGTATAACTGTGTATATATTCTCACTTTACTTTGCATACGTACACACACAGAGCACGCACACACGTGTGTGTAGGTCGCATCTGTACTATTGTAAATGTATGGTAACACTTGCTGCTGTTCTACATATCGGACGGTAACTGGCTATTGAAGTATTCAGTAGAAACGTGAAAGACGTGCCTCCATTTTATGTATTTCTGGTAAAAGAAACACTTGATTTTTGACTTCTATTATCAACTTTATGAGATTAGTGGCTCTTATAACTCAAAGGAAATAGTCTATCGAGAACCTCTTCATAATGGCCTAGCTGTTTTCTTTGAACTGATGCAGTTTTGGGAGTAAAAAGTTTAACCATTTGCCGAACAGAAATGTTTACAATTGAAATAAGTGTAATTCGACTATTCTCAACGCAGTGTAAAATGATCGATAGGGGAGGGCACTTGGCTTGAAACGGATTCCCCCCATTGTGACATGTAACCACACATCACCCTCCGGCCTGCTCTCTCTCTCTCTCTCTCTCTCTCTCTCTCCTCTCTCTCTCTCTCTCTCTCTCTCTCTCTCTCTCTTTGCATTTTCCTCAAAAAAGTTCCCACCACGTTGTAGATAACGGCCCTAGCTTGGCTATGAAGCTGGTCATATGCCGAGCTTGAAACGGTCGAACGGTCCATTGCAAGAGTGAGAAGCGGCAAGGTGTGACATGTAAGTATGGGGAACCCCCTCTCATATAACACATTAAGGATTGGGGGAAACCTTTATACAGAAAACATGCCTTGAATTTTGCCTCAATTACTCGGACAGCGTGCACGCTCGTAACACGATTGCTGGTCTCTTGCATGCGTGGAAACTTTCTTCCTATCTTATATTTTTGATGATGCTGAATTGATTTTTCTACACTTAATGATGAATAATGTGTTTCCATATGAGTCTATAATACCAGTGACAGATAGATAACAAATCTCTTTTCCCATGTTTTATGACAGAAAATCTTTTTGAGTATAATTACTAACCATGAAAAAGCGTCAACGTATGACAATGGCATTTTGAGAAATATTATCAACTTAGGTGGTGTTGAACGAAAGTTAGATTAATTTTGGATACAATTTAGGAAAAACAGAGAGAGAGAGAGAGAGAGAGAGAGAGAGAGAGAGAGAGAGAGAGAGAGAGAGAGAGAGAGAGAGAGAGAGAGAGAGAGGTGCCGCCTAAAATGGAGCAGGGTTGGAGAAAAAAGGCCAGCAGGTGATTTGTGGAGATATGGCATAAGTGAAGGAATGTTTAAAACCAAGTGACCTCCCCTATTGGTCATTTCTCATTGCGTTGCGTATACTATTGTACGAACTTTAGATTCGTATTATTTTATTGAAGTTTAAATAAGCATTTGTTTGTTATGTAAAGTGAGTGCTTTTGATCAAAATATTTCAGGCATTCGTATTTATATATTTATGTAAACTAAGCATGTTTGAAATGTATGAATGGATGCCTGTCGCAATTTCTTAACGTTTTCAATTTTTTTTCAGAGTTCCTTACCAACATCAACAAATTTCCGCAAAGCATCCTTGATTAAAGGGATTCGTGTAAGTTAAGTCATTCCAATGTAACATAATTGAAAAATATTGAAAATGCTAAAAATACCTGCTATTGAAAAATCGTCTTTAGAACGATCCAGTGAAAAAAAAAAAAATATTTGGAAGCTTTTCTATGTAGCGTAAATTTAATGTTTTTTTTTTTCAAACCATGGCCAATTTATTGAGTAAGAACATGTACGGATAAAGTCTGAAAAATCTCAAAATTATGTAGCACTTTTATAAATTTATAATGCAGTCATTCTTAGCTATTATGACACCG
>NC_090757.1:26032938-26035438 GCF_036898095.1 Palaemon carinicauda
GTTGAAGCAATTCATGCGACAATCCTAGGTTTTCTGTAATCTATATTTGTGAGAATTATTTTGTAGGTGAACTTACTTGAATCATAGTTTAATTCGATTACATTGATAGTTGGTTGTTTGTTGTTCTACTACTACTTATCTCTTATTGTGTATTTATCAGTGTACACATTTCATATTTTTGAGCCACTGGTTTTTTTTTTTTTTTTCATGGCGATAGATATGATGCTCAGATGAAAGTTTTGATAACGATAACAAATAATTGAAACAGATAGAAGAATATTTATGTCGATATGAGTGCATCCTACATGCCCTTACACATTATAGAAAAGAAGACAGGATTTTATTGTCTCGTGATACAACCACTCAGCGCTAGAATTTATTTTTATTCTATCAGTTCACGACCGATAATTTTTGTATCCTGGGAATGCAAGAATATCGAGTTTATGTTTTTGTGGGATATGTAGGCTTTTATAGTTTCATCTTTTTTTTTTTGGGGGGGGGGGGGGGTTGGAGTGCTCTGAAATCTTTTATACAATGGAACAATGTAGTTATCCAAAACAGATTTGATATTAAACACGAGATTTCAGGTTGTGGTGGCCGTGTTTTCGTGTATATTTCTTGAAAATTTTCGTCTCTTTTTAACTGCGCACCGATCTTTTTCTTAAGATTTTCTTTACCGTGCTTTTATGAATTAAATAATTGTTATTTTTTCTATTATCCCCAGCTGTTAAGAACACGTAGACATGTCAGTTAATGCCTAAACTTTAAAAAAAAAATCTTACCACATTATTTTTTTTAATAATAATGAGGCTTATTTTGGAGCGAAGGTATATTCCAGAGAGAGAGAGAGAGAGAGAGAGAGAGAGAGAGAGAGAGAGAGAGAGAGAGAGAGAGAGAGAGAGAGAGAGATGGTGGATGTTATCAACTGTATTCTACAATATATATCACGTTTGTCGCCATTGTATTGCTTTCTGAGTCAACAGATGTGCTCTAGATAAGAAATCAAAATTAATAATGTTTAGATTAATGTAATTTATGAGATGTCACGGGGAATTACGAGCAGTCAAGTAACCTTAATTTTCCCAATTAGTAAAGAAATATAATATCTGATGCAGTTCAATACATTCAAGAGACTCTTTAGCTATGATAAGCAGCTCTTCTAGGAGAAGGACACTCCAAAATCAAACCATTGTTCTCTAGTCTTGGGTAGTGCCATAGCCTCTGTACCATGGTCTTCCACTATCTTGGTTAGAGTTCTCTTGCTTGAGAGTACACTTGGGCACACTATTCTATCTAATTTCTCTTCCTCTTGTTTTGTTTAAGGTTTTATAATTTGTATAGGAGTTATTGTTTTTAATGTTATTCTTAAAATATTTATTTTTTCCTTGTTTCCTTTCCTCACTGGGCTATTTTCCCTGTTGGAGCCCCTGAACTTATAGCATTCTGCTTTTCCAACTAGGGTTGTAGCTTAATAATAATAATAATAATAATAATAATAATAAGATGTTCTGACTCTCATTTTCTTATTTGCGATTTTAAAAAGTCACAATATTGGGTAATGTTTGATACTGCCACCAGCGCTTTACTCATATTTGATAGAAAATGAATGATTGACAGATAGGCGAGTCAATGGACGAGTCTTGAGTTATTGGTCGATTTGGGGAAATTGAATTAGCTGTACAATTTAACTACATAATGATATTAGATCAAAGAAAAATATCTCATTTGCTGTAAATGTTTTGTTTTAAACAGAGTAAATTCAAGCAAAAGTATTTGAATAACGCTTCGTTGATTAAAGGCAGTGGGAGATTATATTCTTTGTTGAGATATTAAATGAGTTTGCTTGAGGTTTTACACTTTTCAGAAGAAATATTTACTCTTATCAAGATAAACAGGCGTAAGTTATGAAGATATTAGAATGTCGTTGATTCTTGCTGCCTAATATTCGTGATTTATTGATATCGTGATCACAATAATATTCATGCTGACACAATCCTGAAATTTATTCTTTCGATATTTTTCATGAAATTTAAACAAGACTTAAGCATATTTGTACAATGAAGCATACGATGCCATTAGATGAAACCTTTTATCCAAGTTCGCGTTAAATTCCCTCATCAAAGTCCTCCTATTCAACCCGATGTCATTAGAAGAGCCAGTGCCAACAGGTCCCGCGTTCAAGATGGAACCAAAGTTCGAGGCAGAACATTGTCATAGCGAAGTTCGAAGCGGACATTACCATACCAAATGCGGGGGCCAGACCGTGTCATGTTAGTCTTCATGAATGTCACTGAATGTGCTGTGCCTTAGTTCGCTTCATTTTGCGCGATATGTCCGTTTATTCCAATGTGCCTCAAATGCGCACTGATATGAAGGCACTTTGGAGGGAAACTAAACAAAGTTTTGCGGTGATCAGATATGTGATATCTAAACACAATCACTTGGGGAATGTGATGTTTTATGTCTAGTTGACTTGCCTCTCCGGTCCCAACGCTGCGAC
>NC_090757.1:26042938-26045438 GCF_036898095.1 Palaemon carinicauda
TTATGTTTTAGTCTGTTCTGAATTTTGTCATTTGTGTTTTTGTTTTTCATTCATTTCATTAGTACTATATTGTGATCACCGTTGTTGTTAACTGTATCTTGAATCATTCACATTTTGTTATCCGTAATTGATTAGTATCATCACATGATTTTATATATTTTTTTATTGTCATTGAAATTATCTTTCGTTATCTCCCATATGTAATAAATAACAAGTGTCTATATATATATATATATATATATATATATATATATATATATATATATATATATATATATATATATATATATATATATATAGATAGATAGATAGATAGATAGATAGATAGATGTATATATGTATATATCTATACATATATATATATATATATATATATATATATATATGTGTGTGTGTGTGTGTGTGTGTATATATATGTGTGTGTATATATATATATATATATATATATATATATATATATATATATATATATATATATATATATATATATATATATATATTCAGTCATGCTCAGCTCTCCCCGTCCATCGGGTAGGGGGAAGAAGTAGCGGTCATACCCCGATGAGAGGGTATGCGTGTGTGCATATCTATCCCATTATTTAGCCGTCATTTTTGACGGGTCGCATACACTAGTTTTTCATAGAAATGGCAACCGTAGTTAATTCAGTTATGTCACTTACTCTGGTAAGGCCGAGTCCACCAATCCGTACTCCAAAACCCTTCTAAAAATAAATAGAGCATCAAATAATATTGCGCTGGTAATCTTTATCCGCCAGGATTTATATCCGACCCGGGTAAATGAAGTTTGACAGACAAGCGTATTTATGACAATCGTATTTTCCAAACACATTTTCCATTAACGTCCGACTTTGACGTTTGGTATCTTGGAAATTGACAGAATCAGTGTATTACTTTAGAAATGGTTTTTGAATTTAGAAAAAAAAAATGGTTATGGCTTTTCCGGCGGTTTATAGGGAACGCATGCAATTTAGAAATGTTACCTTGTTTGATAGATGAATTGTTATAGTTATACACACATACACGCGCGCACACACACACACACGCATATATATATATATATATATATATATATATATATATATATATATATATATATATATATATATATATATATATATATATATATATACGTTTGTGTATACACATATCTCTTTCTGAATGGGGATATCCTTACTAGCTGAAAGGATTTCTGTATCCCTATGGTCATCAATGCTGTACTGGTCAGGGCCACCCTTACTTGGTTACTTTCCTATGAGCTATCAGACGAAAATCTCTCACCATCATTAATGCACAGTCGGTTGCGTGGGGATGAAAATGGCCAAACCCCAGACATGACTAAGGACATGTCTAAAACCTTTGTCCTCCAGTGGACTAGAAACGGCTGCATTTGTTGCTGTCATATATATATATATATATATATATATATATATATATATATATATATATATATATATATATATATATATATATATATATATATATATACACTACTTGGGGTACCATGATATCCTCGTTTCAATTATATTTTTTCATAATTTATTCGGTTATCTTTGCACATACTTTTGGCTAATATGATGATCAGGATCCACACCCAGTTACCATGTGATAGGTGTGATCGAACAGCTAATGTTCTTCAATACTTGTTTACCACAAAATATTTATTGATGAATTACTGGAAAGTCGTCGCTGAAAATTGCTCATATCCTTCTTATAATTTCATTAATTACATATCTGTCTGTCAGTCTATTTTATCTTTTCAATATGCTTTTTTTTTGTTAAAAATTCCGTCGTTAGTAACCATTCTATGATACATAAAGTCAGACATGGATATTGAGTGTTTTTTTAGTAAAATATATACAAAAACGTGTTGCATTCCTGTTGCAGATCCATCGTGCTTGTATATCAGCTCCAAATCTTTTTCACGGGGATTTTATCATTTTACCTTTTATGAAATTGGACTTCTGTCGTAAAAATAAATGCAAATCCTTCAGGTTTCTGTTATTATTTGCAGAATTGTAATACTCGGTTGTATCTGTTGTGAAAATAAAATGTGTATCCATGGTCTGGAATTCATACCTTCGTAATGTTTCACAACAGGGTAACTGAAAGGAACTGAAAGGTATCTGGGATATTGTGAAGAGATGCTGGATATTTGCGAAACTCATTTGAAGAGATGATAAAAAGAAAGATTATTTGTTTATTGTTGAGTTATGCTGACAATTGGAAAAGGAACTTGTGGTGTGGGATGAAAGTTTTTCTCCTTTGATGATAGTCGAAATGTTATATCCTTGACGACTTTTTTTTTTTAGGAAATATAGATTCTTACAATATATAAAAAAAGATTTTAAATAACCACCGTATATAGAAATGTAAAAGTTCGTGGAATACTGGCAATACTGGCTGAAGGTAAAGTCCAAGTTTGTCAAACCACCAAGCATTGCAAGACACTGTGGCCACATAAGCCTTTTGAAGTCATCAT
>NC_090757.1:26050438-26065438 GCF_036898095.1 Palaemon carinicauda
ATGATTTTATTGACGTAACTGTTTTATTAAAAGCCTGTTTTATCAATTCCAATGAATCAACTTGAATGCAAAACCATGCATAAAAGATTTTAGCGAAGTAATTATTATCAGAATAAGCATTATTCAATATTAATTTAAATGCTAATGAGATCCTTATGACGTCGAATTGCGGATCACAAGCGCTTATTGAATTCAGTGCTGCAATGGGAAGGATAAACCTATTTCGCGTTACAGTAGAGAACTGGCGAGAGTGAGAAAAGAGAATTACTAGAGCTTCGTGCTCAGGTGAATGAACCTATGCAAAGCGGGGCAAGGAGGAAAGGCAAGATTGCATTCGGGTGATATAAATGCAAAAGCCGAAAGGAAAAGGGTCGGGGCGGAAGGAAAGCGTCCCACTGTTGGATTATAGTTCCACTTGGGAGGAGGTGTTGCTGGAGGAGAGACACAAAGAGAGGATAGAAAAATATAGGAATATACTAGAGGGAGAAATATAGAAGTTTCTTAGAGAGAGAGAGAGAGAGAGAGAGAGGAGAGAGAGAGAGAGAGAGAGAGAGAGAGAGAGAGAGAGAGAGAGAGAGAGAGAGAGAGAGAGCCTTACCTTGTAAAGATTAAGGCGAGAGCCTGGTTTGATGAACAAGATGCTGGCGTTGTCACTGACCCTGACTTTAAGACAGATGGGTAGAGAGAGAGAGAGAGAGAGAGAGAGAGAGAGAGAGAGAGAGAGAGACGCAAGTTTTATATATATATATATATGATATATATATATATATATATATATATATATATATATATATATATATATACATACATATATAGTATATATATATATATATATATATATATATATATATATATATATATATATGTATATATATATATATATATATATATATATATATATATATATATATATATATATATATGGTATACTATATATATGTATGTGTGTATATACATATATATATATATATATATATATATATATATATATATATATATATATATATATATATGATATACTATATATATATATATATATATATATATATACTGTATATATATGATATATATATTATATATATATATATATATATAGAGAGAGAGAGAGAGAGAGAGAGAGAGAGAGAGAGAGAGAGAGAGAGAGAGAGAGAGAGAGACGAATAGAAGTTTATTAGGGGAGAGATTGAGTAAGGAATGTGGATGTTCAAGAAAGAGAGAGGGGGGGGAAATGGAAATTTACTAAAAAAAACAAGAAAGCTAAGAAGCTTTGATAAGAGAAAAGAAATTGCGATAAAACCATAGAGAGACAAGACAGACCGCATGAATAAGGAATGTGGAAGTTTACTTGAGAAAGAGAAAAAATTCAATATGACATGACATTGTCGGGAAGGTTAATATCTGCCTCTTGCGATATTTGGAAGTCTAATCCATCAGTAAGTTTGATCAATTGCAATGTTATTGACTTTTCAAATACCGTAGCCAGATGAAATTCAATTGAAGCGGTAGAAAAATAGAGAAAACTATCCATGATTCGCCGCATTGCACTAAATAAAACTTTTTTTTGGTTGATTAATCGATTAAAAAAAATCAAATTATAGTGACTATACTAGTGTTTGGCCATTTTCTAGAGAAAACTGTAGTGTTGAGTACTTGAAAATTGTTCTCATAATTTATTTCATATAATCCAAGTAAAGTTATTTTTAAGATATGCCAGTCAAGATAATCATTGTCAGTGTATGTTAAAAAAAGAATTAAAGTTGAAAATTTTTAGTTTTAAAAGAATTATGCTAATATTTAAAGAAGTAGAGCATTGAAATTTCCCCAGTGTAGAACCAAGAATTTAAAGGAATTCCAGAATTTAAGCTAAACATACAGTTGTAAGGAATATCATAATTCATGATTCAGCTCTGCTAGCTTAGATAAAAAAACTATTTTATTTAGAAGTCTACGAAATCTCTGTGAAAATTCTAACCCTAGATAGGGAGATGTTTAAAAAAAATAGAAACCGAAAAATAAATTACGATAGTTCTTAATTCAGATGAAATTTCAGAAGGCACCAAAATCTAAATCTGTAGAATGGCCGAATGAATATGTATAATGTATGTGAAAAGGTGTAACAAAATAATTTTCGACTAATTTTCCAAAATAAGGTTAAGAGGTCGCGAGTAACAAGATAGCGTCTTTTACCGAGGTCAAGTTAATTTCTTTGGGGGACTGGTATTGGTCAGGATTTCTCGACTGCAGATATCATATTAATCGTCCCATAGTTTCTTGGTATTTCCTGAGAAATTTGCTAACCTATATGCACGAGTAATTTTTATTATCATCATAATTTTCGGTATTGGTGACATCTTTTATTGTCACTATATTCTTTTATAGTAATTATTGCCAATTATATTCTTCTTCTTCTTCTTCTTCTTCTTCTTCTTCTTCTTCATTATTGTTATTATTGTAGGTTTTGTTTATGTTGTTTATGATATTGCTCTATCCCTTTTCTTTCAATAAACAAGTTTTGTCATTTGTTATTACTGTTTTTGATGGTGCTAATTTTTTACATTATCTTTTATTGATGATATTAAATTCCTTATCATTGTTGTTTTCGCGAAGCCACCTCTTTTGTCATTTATTATTACTGTTTTTGATGGTGCTAACTTTTTACATTCTCTTTTATTGATGATATTGAATTCCTTATCATTGTTGTTGTCGCAAAGCCACCTCTTTTGTCATTTATTATTACTGTTTTGATGGTGCTAATATTTTTCATTCTCTTTTATTGATGATATTCAATTCCTTATCATTGTTGTTTTCGCAAAGCCACATCTTTTGTCACTTGTTATTACTGTTTTTGATGGTGCTAACTCTTTACATTCTCTTTTATTGATGATATTAAATTCCTTATCATTGCTGTTATCGTGAAGCCATATCTCAACTTCCTCTGACACCATGAAAGACGCTTAATATTATAGGTAACGTTATGACCTTTCTAATATCACAGATGATTAACTGTTAATATAAAGCTAATATTGAAAAGATAACGCAAAGTGAAGTAACGACAACAGTGGTGATTTATTTGCGTGACTGACCATTACTGACCATTTACCCTGATTGACAGAAACTCACGATGCGGTTGTTGGACGGTTTGTTCAAATCGTTATTCTCTTTGATGCCAATGGAAATAGATGAAACGATCATTTGTCGATCACCTGAATGGGTCTTTTTTGAACGAAAGCAAAAAAATGGTAATGGATCATTAGTCTCGTCGAAATGGTTCCAATAGTTTTACGTGTTATTCAGATAGGCTCTTGAGAGGAAGACTAGTTTATATTCTGGTGGGTGTCCGTTACTCTGTTACGAGGAAAGGAAAACGTATTTTTCAATTTATATATATATATATATATATATATATATATATATATATATATATATATATATATATATGTATATATATATATATATATATATATATATATATATATATATATATATATATACACATATATATATATATATGTATGTATGTATGTATGTATATATATATATATATATATATATATATATATATATATATATATGTATATGTATGTATGTATATATATATATACATATATATATGTACACACACACACACACACATATATATATATATATATATATGTATATATATATATATATATATATATATATATATATATATATATATATATATATATATATATATATATGAATGGATGAGTGTATTTATATATCTACGTATGCAAAACTGTTTCATTGTATATCGTTTTAAAAAATCTCTCAGATAAGAAATTTATAATTTCAATAACAGCCATTTCTTTTCATAATTTAAGACTTCCGTTGAACTGTATTATTATCAGAATGAGACAATGGAAAGTTAAATTGGTATTCACTGAAAAAGGGACAGGTTTGCGTTTGTAATGAGAATGCAATTGCCAGAGTTGCCAGGGAGAATGGACTAGACGTCTGAAAATAGGATTGGCTTTGGCCAAAAATGCGAAAGGATTTTTCTTATGATTAGAAAACTTCGCACTTTGAAGACCATTTTACATAATTATTAGTATGATTACAATGGACCTCTTTGGAATTTAAGTTGAATATCGGCTTAGAACTGATTTGATTTAAATAGAGCATAAAATCTATCAGTTGATTAAAAAGGGTAAATTTACTGTAAGATATAACATGGTTTACTGTTTTAGTATGAACTTAGTTTCCAAGTATTGAGTAAAGTGCAAGTTTTTACTGAAGAAGTCAGAGATTTATCACCGTAGGGTGTGGGGGTTGTGTAATGCAATAAGTAACCATTACGC
This sequence comes from Palaemon carinicauda, assembly GCF_036898095.1. Taxonomy (NCBI): domain Eukaryota; kingdom Metazoa; phylum Arthropoda; class Malacostraca; order Decapoda; family Palaemonidae; genus Palaemon; species Palaemon carinicauda. Next base: position 26,054,761 of record NC_090757.1, read on the forward strand.
GGTGCACTGTAGTCGTTATTAAAAGGCATTTGTAACGCCTCTTTTCACCTAGCTGCACACATTTTTTCCTTTGTACTTTACCTCCGTCGCAGCTTTCCATCTATTAATTTTAGCTTTATATTGCAACTGCGGGTTTTATTTGCAGTTGCGCCTCTTTGCTGAATGGCCCCCTGGGGCAAGCACTGGATTATGCGTCATATGGCCAAAACCCATAAATTCAAATCCAAATCAGAGATTGTATCGTGCAACTATGAGATGGACTGGTTAAATTTACATTGAAAATAGGCTACATAGGAAGAGTTTCCTCTGAGATTGTCCCAAGAGAATCGGGTATTTCAATGCAAATGGAAAATTAAATTTCCGGTCAGAATAGGGAATATAGACGGCGGTAATAGGATAGTATAGGTTTGTTCGAAGAAATGAATAGGTTATGATAGGCGAACGGTTATATTACGTTAGTTCTAGGGTGAGAAGTTTTTTTGAGGGTGGGTGTGTGGTGTTAAGTTAAGGGCAAAAGAATAAACATCTCCTATTAGTAAATTGTATGGCAAAAGCGAGAATGGAATAAGCTTGCTTAGGAGAGAATAAATGACGTTTCAAAAGAAGTGTGGAATTGGAATTTGGTATGATGGGAATTTGTTTGTTGTAGGAATGGGTCAAGTTTACAGTGAGGTAAAGAGATTTCTCTAAAAGAGAAACATAACTCAATTTCGTGTAGAAATATAGTTTTACCTCTTGGTTTAATTGAATAACTATAATACTGTATAGACATCATAGATTTTATATGAGATTAGAATCAGTTTATAGTAGGTTTCCTGTCCACGAACACGTGATAGTTCTCTTAGAATTATCCTGCGCCATTGACCATGATGCTTTGAATACCAGCTGATATGAATTCGTAAATCAGTCAGACGAGGAATTAGGTTTACGATGAAACCAGGATCTGATTTTAAGCGCCGCTGTTGGAAGCTTTTAGCATTGTTTGTTAATCATTTCAAGTCGCCAAAAGGTCTTCTTTGATATCAGGAAATAAACAATCCTTTGATGATATGAAAAAAAAAAAAAACTACAACAGACCGTACTGATAAACTTAAACTTGTTTGTTTACAAATATAATATTTCCAGCGTTGTTTACTGTCAAATGAACAATAACTCTCTCTCTCTCTCTCTCTCTCTCTCTCTCTCTCTCTCTCTCTCTCTCTCTCTCTCTCTCTCTCTCTCTCTCTCCAATCAAAATATACATTACATGGTTTAACAAAAGTCGAAGCAAATATACACGTTTCATTATTCACGTCAGTCTTATACATTTTCTGAACCTTTCATCCTCCGTGAATCCTGTGCGTTTGTGAGTATGCCCCAGAAACTGGTTTAATTAACATTAATTTTCGCAATAAGGAAGCACTTTAGATTTCAACTTTAATCGCTCTTAAGTCGAAGATCCGGGTTTTAGCACACTTTCATCTCTTATTTCTTCATCTACGATGCCTAATGGGTGTTTAGGTGGTGATACGGGATTAGTAGGAAAGCATAGAGATTTTAAGATTCGAAAGACCTGTTGATAAATGTTTTGCAAAATATTAACATGACAGTTGTGTATTTTATTATTATTATTACTATTATTATTATTATTATTATTATTATTATTATTATTATTGTTATTATCAGTAGTAGTAGTAGTATTATTAGTATTACTATTATTATTATTATTATTATTATTATTATTATTATTAGGGAGGGAATCATTTTCTTGATTTACTTCGTTTATTTGTTTCGAACGATGGTCGCTCTTCTATGTGTTTTACATGAGTACTTGATTCTAATTGTTTTAAACCTACTAAGATTGTGAAACTGATAAAGGTTAATTATCATAGTCAAGTATCATCTAAAATTATATGATTATTAATTTTATCTTCCATTTTCCTTCTCTATTCTTTCGGAAGACGTCAAAATAATTCGTTTCTATTATTATTATTATTATTATTATTATTATTATTATTATTATTATTATTATTATTATTATTATTATTATTATTATTATTATTACTTGCTAAACTACAGCCCTAGTTGGAAAAGCAGGATGATATAAGCCCCAGGGGCTCCAACAGGGAAAAAAGCCCAGTGAGGAAAGGAAAATAAAATATTTCAAGAAGAGAACTAGGGTTTTGGAGGCCATTCAGCGTCTATATACAACTTGGGAGAAACCACGCAGAAAAGGCAGAGAATTTGGAAGGCAAGTTTGAATATTTAAAGGCCGCTCATGAATGGCAGAGGCAAGGGACAGTGACATTACCCTAGCTAGCAGGACAATGCCCCCAGAGACTGACCATATATACATATGATTAGCACCCAAGCCCCCTCTCCAGCAAAGCTGGGACCAGAGAGGTCCAGAAAATGGCTGCTGATCACTGAGCAGGTAGACCTGGTGGCTCCCCCAAACCCCCCTCCCCCTCATCCTTAGCTCAGAAAGATGGTGAGGTTACAGGCGATACAAGAAACTATCAAGTTTGATAGGGGCTCGGATCCCAGTCCGGCAGAACCTCCGGTAGGGACTTTTCCAATAGGCCACAAAGGAAGCGAGAACAGAGTTTAATGCTAAAATGTGAGAGGAACTAGTGCTGGAAAGGGTGCTTCAGAGGCTTTTAAGTAATGCCTACAGTGTCCCGTTTGGCGTGTGCTAAGGGAACTGACCTCCACGGGAAGACTATACACTAGGCTACAATGATAATTATTATTTCGCAGTTTCTGCACATTATTAACACAGATTTTCTCCCTAGAATCTAATCACAAAACTTTTAGACTTTTCCGAACTTCTAAATATGCATAATGGTTGTAATATTAGTTGCAATATCTCCTGTGATTGCTGTTAAAGACCTGCCTTGATAATTCTTACACAGCTGTAAGGTTTTTATGATTAGCACTGTGTTCCTTTGTCAAGCAGAGTAGTGGAAAATGCCTTGTCGTTCACAAAAGCTACTCTTTACAAGCATTACAGGTGGCGTCTTCTTTTTTTCTTTTTCTCTTTTGTGCTTCTTGATAATTAATAAGCTCTCCATAGGGAGTGGTTAAATTCTGTTTCTTCTACTGATCTCCCTAGCGTAAGAGTTTTTTTATTTTGCTTCTGAATCTGGCTGTGAGAAAATCACTAGTCATTCTACTCAGAATCACAAGTTTGGTAATTACTTGACACTAGTGTACACCGACTCCCCTTGTGTTATTACATGCAAGGTTGGTCCTCCAATTAGGACGTCTGATCATCCCCTATTTTCATGCGCAATTAAGACTGAGCTGCCCGTTCTTACAATATCATGTTTTTTTATGATACATATAAAACATCAAGATGACTGGAATGGTATTTTGAGTGATCTTGTATTTGGTGACTAAGATATTTGACTTAACCTTTTTTTTTTGGGGGGGGGAGTAGCTGTTCAAAGGTATGATCGTATCTTGCTAATAACTATAAGGACAAAAAGAAAATTGCCGCTCCTAGGTTTATCGAAGCTTTCTCTGTTTCCCTTATATAACATCTGTATTAGGGGGTGTAGCCTGTTGTTCTCTTAAATAAGAATGTGGTCAACATAATGGATAGGGATAAGAGCATTGCTTCCCGTGTGTTAAAATGCCGAATGAAGGGCAAACACTGGCTCCGTAATTCTAGAAGTAGTTAATTGGAGAAATAGGATTATCCTCTTTGATAATGTATTAGATCAGATTTGACTTGGAATAACAATACCCAGAGGAGAGCTATTGCTTAGAGAGATTATGATTCAACGGAAGAAAGAATATATTTTTACCGTAAAAAAAAAAAAGAAAAAAAAAAATTCTGGCACAGCCCAGGAACATGAATAATGGTGTAACCTTATCAGTTCCTCCTCTACTTAAACCAGATGTCTCTGTCACCTAGATGTCCAAAGGAAAAAGTATCCCTTTTGTCTGATGTGTTTGACAACAATCAGAGTAAAGAGGTGGTTGATCTTCCACATTTTTGTTTTCATAACGCTAAACTATCCCGTTTAGCATTTTGGTCCCTTGTAATTAAAACATTTACTGGATCTTGATGATTACGAAAGTGTAGATCCAAATGGCATTTTCCTCTTTTTTAATTCATATAAAGACAGGTGATGTTCTACTGTAACTCCTAAGTGGTGTGTTACATCTCGCAAATTAGTAATCGAAGTTTTTTTTTTTTTTTTTTTTTTTTTTTTTTTTTTTTTTACGTCTTAGAATTGGTAATGGTTTTTATTTAGGTAAATGTGTTTGTGTTAGCTTCAGTCCAGCTGATTACCGCCAAATTTTCATAACTCCCGTATTATCTAAAGTCTTTCAAGGTCTTTTGGAAAAACTTATAAATAAGTATGCTGAAGGTAATCATCTGTTTCCTAGTTTGCAGTTTGGCTTTTGCAAAGGCCTCGAATTATGAGACGCCCTTCTCACAATTTTCAGTGATATACAGATTTCCCTAGATTGTGGTCAGGAAGTTCGGCCTTGATTTTAGTGTTGCCTTTGACCGTGTTACTCTTGAGGCCCCTGTTTCCAAACTTAAGCAGATGGGAGTAAGTAGGTCCTTTCTTAGTATTATTATTATATTTTAAGTAATAGATTGAAAATAGTAGTTGTTAATGAGCACCTTATTGACTGTATCTTGTGTTCCTTTAGGCCAGTGTTCTCGACCAATTAATTTTATACTCTATACTGTACGCGTGATGTCGTTTGGTCTAGAAAACATGATACTCTCTTTGCAACAATTCCATCTCCAGACATGTGGTTGCTGAATCTCTTAATATCATCATCATCATCTCCTACAGTCCTACACCTATTGACGCAAAGGGCCTCGGTTAGAATTCGACAGTCGTCTCTGTCTTGAGCTTTTAATTTAATACTTCTCCATTCATCATCTCCCACTTCGCGCTTCATAGTCCTAAGCCATGTAGGCCTGGGTCTTCCAATTCTTCTAGGGGAGTGCAAAGAGCATGTCCAAACCATCTCCATCTACCCCTCATCATGATCTCATTCATTTATGGTACACGAGTAATCTCTCTTATAGTTTCATTTCTAATCCGCTCCTGCCATTTAACTCCCGATATCCTTCTAAGGGCTTTATTCTCAAATCTACAAAATCTATTGGAGATTGTTTCATTGTCATACCACGACTCATGTCTATGAGTAACACCGATCTCACTAGACTAATATAGGCTATAGTCTGATTTTTATATGAAATTTTAGGCGATTTGATTTCCCAATTTTACTTTAACTAGCCATTGTCTGATTTGCTTTTTTCAATCTTCCACTAAACTCTAATTATAAAGACCCTGTATTGGAGATCATTGTTCCTGAATACTTAAATGATTCTACCTCATTAATCCTTTCTCCTTCCAATGATATTTCATCTTCCATTGCATACTCTGTTCTCATCATCTCTGTCTTTCTTCTATTTATTTTCAGCCCCACCTCGTGTGATATTTCATGCATTCTGTTAGCAAGCATTGCAAATCCTGTGTTGTTCTGCTAACAAGGACAGCATCATCAGCATACTCTAGGTCTGCTAAATTCCTATCACCAATCCAGTCTAAGCCTTCTCCACCATATCTGACTGTTCAACACATTACAAAGTCCTTGAGGAGGATAAACAACATAGGTGACAACACATTCCCTTGGAGAACTCCACTGTTCACTGGAAACTCACTTGATAAGACTCCATTAACATTAACTTTGCACTTGCTATGCTCATGAACAGACTTAATCAAATTTAAGTATTTAAGAGGAATTCCATAATAATGGAGGATTCTCCACAAAAATTGGCCGGTGCACACTATCAAAGGCTTTTTCATAGTCCACAAATACCACCAAAAGGGGATTTCTATATTCTACGTATTGCTGCACGTCTCAAAATGAAATTTGGTCAATGCAACTTCTACCTTTTCTAAATCCTGCTTGTTCATCTCTCAGCTTTTCATCAATCTTCTTTTCCAGTCTCTTAAGAATAAGCATATTATATATTTTCATAACAAGCGACGTAAGTGTTATGCCTCTGTAATTATTGCAATCAGTCAGGTCTCCCTTTTTTAGCTAATTTCCCCCAACGCTCCTAACTCCCATTCATCAGGCTTTGCCTCTTCATGCCACATTCTACAAAATAATCCTGTAAGTAGTCTGGGACTCACTTCATTTTCGGCCAGTATCATCTCGGCAGTTATTCCATCGTATCCAGGGGGTTTCAATCTCTAGTTTTTTGAGGATTGCTTCAACTTCAAACACACTGAATTCATTCCTGCGTACATCGAGGTCTTCATTAGCTTCAGGTATATCAATCAAATTATTCCCTTCATATGTCCTATTCATAACCTCACAAAAGTGTTCCATCCAACGTTGTCTTTCTTCATCTTCTGTTGCTATAACAGAGCCATCTTTCTTTTTGATGGGTATATGCTTCTTCTTCTTTGTCCCCAGTCGAGATTTCATTAATAATTTTATGAGCAATTCTTGCACCATAGCCACTTCCTGAATTCATAGCTTGGTCGGCCTCATCTGCTTTACTGTCTAAATACTCTCTCCCAGTCATTCCTGGCTTTTCCCTTGACCTCGCTGTCAATACTGGAATGCTTAGCATGCGTCTACCTTGTGATTTTCATTACTTCCTCGAAAACTTTCAACAATCACTTTCTGTCTTTGGTCTCCTTTTTATAGTATCCCAAGTATCATTCGATATCCATGGCTTTCTCCTTGAAACTGTTTGTCCCAAGACTTCACTACCAACTGACTGATATATGGTCTTAGTATCACGCCATTCTTCATTGATTGTCTGTTCTTCGTCTCTTAAAGTCTCTAAGATGGCAAAAACGATTCCTACATTCAATTGCAAATGTTTCTCTGTGCTCTTCCTCGAGAAGCTTAGTTGTATCAAACCTAGGTATTCTATCTATCTTTCTGTTGGGTGCTTTCAGTTTTAATTTTAGTGTGACAAGGAGGAGCTAGTGATCACTACCAATATCTGCATCTCCCCAGCTTCTTACATTTCTCAGGGGTACTCTTCCTCTATTTATTAATGGCAATGTGTTCTATCTGATTTTTTTAATTGCCACATGGTGAGGTCCATGTATACTTGTGGATGTTCTCATGTTGGAATAGATTACCTCCAATGACAAGTTTGTTTGCTGAACAGAAACTTATGAAATGTGCTCCATTTTCATTTACAACTTCGCCAAGACAATCGACACCAATCACATTCTTTATCCCTTGATTATTTCTTCCAACTTTAGCATCGAAGTCGCCAATCACAATTTTCATATCTCTCTCAGGGATCTCATCTATTATCCTCTGCAGTTCTTCATTGTATTCATCTTTCCTTTCTTCAGGGGAATAATTTGTTGGGGGCATAGGAAAAGTATAACACTCATATTGCACTGCTTTGATTTTGAACTTTGCTAGTAACAATCTACTATTACAGCTGCTCACACGGTTAATGCCTTTCCTGCTCTTGGTGTCATCATCATTCCTACCCCTTCTCTTCCAGCTCCATGTGATCTTCCTGAGTAAATATATATATTTCCTTGGTCTAAAGGTTTTCTTACCAATCCCTTTAAAGCATGTTTCACTCAGGACCAAGATATCCTAACTATATTTCATAAATTCACTACCCACTTGCTGTAACTTCGCAATCTGATTCATGGTTCTAACATTCCAATTACCCATTTTCAATAATTTCTTTAGTATTTATAAACCGGGAGATTCTTAGCACCCCGCGACGCCCGGGACTGGGGGGCCATTCTTTCATCTTCTTATCCATCACTGACTAAATCCATAGAGGATTCATTGACTAGATACATCAAAGGATGGCCAGTTCCTTGTGATGCGCAGTGCCTATCTAACCAAGGCAAGTGACCCCTGCCAGTCCATACTAATTCTAGTAGGATCAACCACTAGGCATCAGGAGTAGAAGCCGAAGAGACCGTTTGTCCATCGCCTTAAAACCCATCCGTCACCCTGCTGCCAGTGACTTCATCGAGATTTAGGAGGGCATTTCCTCCACACCCAAAGGTCTCATTACTCCACCAAGTTGCTCATCCGCTTATACGAGTATAACTGTTGGCAAACATGGATTGCTAAGATATATGCTAAGATATACCGCCCTAATATAGGTCTATTTAAAATCAGTGCATGGTGCCAATCATGAGAATTAATCCGAATCCCAGCAAAACTCAAAATATGTTTTATAAGTAGATCAAGAACAGTGGTTCATCTACATCCAGGATTTTGTCTTGTTTATTCGTTATTCCTCTATTTCCTCTCCGCATTGGGGCTGCTCACCCTATTGGATCCGTTGTTGGGCTTGTAGCATCTTGCTTTTCCAACTTGCGTTTGTAGCTGTACTATTAATAATAACCGTAACGAAAAGTAAAATGCAAAGCTGTATAAGACAAATTCAATTGCCCAACGTTTCTTGAGGGAGTTTTCAAAGTCAAATAATTTGGATATCCAGCATGATACTATTGTGATGTGGCGGAATGTTACAAAAACTAACCGTTCATTGATCACTCTTAACAGACAAATATTTCTACAACAAAAACTTTTCCCTTACGTTAACAAAACCCAGACTCGTGGACAGATGGGAAATTTAAACAAAACATGACCTTAAAACGATATCTCTTAGAAACTAAAACACTTAATATGAAAAATAACTATCACAAAAAATCAAAATCACCATAACCTAAAACTTCAATGGTATGTGTATATATATAATATGTATTATGCATATTATATATATATATATATATATATATATATATTTTTATATATATTTATATATATAATTATATGTATAATATATATATATATATATATATACATACATACATACACAGTATGTATGTATGTGTGTGTGTGTTCACGGACACCGACGGCCAATAATCAGAATAAAATAGAAACATTCACAAAACCCAACACTGACACATTACACAAAAATACCACACACAACACACACACACACATATATATATATATATATATATCTGTGTGTATATATGTATATATGAGTGTGTATATAAGTATACGTTGTATATGTATGTGTATATATATATGTGTGTGTATGCATACACATGTATATATATATATATATATATATGTATGTATGTATGTATGTATATATGCACACACACACATAGAGACTCCTTCCACATTAGACTGAGCTGACAAAGTGCTTTCGTCACAACTTTGTGAATTACAAAGCATTCACTATCACTTCCAATAACCGGGCCAGATTGTCGTCATCGTCATCATCATCACTACCACCATCACCCTCACCAGCAGCAAACCAAAGGAAAAACTCTCTATTACAGGCCGGTCTCTTCCAATATCATGCAATCCTTAAGAGCACTCCAATTAAGTCCTTCATCTAAGCTGGGTCAAAGTCTGTAATCAAACACTCTTCAAAGGAGGACATACAGCCTGCGATGGAAAAGAAAAAAAAAAAAAAAACTTTCAGACATTCCTAACAGATTAAACTGTCCGCACTATTATCATCATCATCTCCTCCTATCTTGAGCTTTTCATTCAATACTTCTCCATTCATCATCTCCTACTTCGCGCTTCATAATCCTCAGCAATGTAGGCCTTGGTCTTCCAACTCTTCTGGTCCCTTGTGGAGGCCAGCTGAACGTTTGGTGAACTAATCTCTCACGGGGGATGTGCGAAGAGTACGACCTAACCATCTCCATCTACCCCCTCACCATAATCTCATCCACATATGGCACTCGAATAATCTCTTATAGATTCATTTCTAATCTTGTCCGACTAAACTGTCGCAATGTAATCAACGATAAATAATAAACGGATTTATATCATGTTACAACCACTCAAAGCAATGGTAAACAATTATTTACTGATTATATAAATAATGCAACATTCACATCAAGCTCTAGCAGGAGGTCAGAATAAACACAAGCATACATGAAAAATGCATTCACCCAAGGCATTCATTACTTTCCTAACCTGTTCTAGAGAAAAATGTAAACAAATAACCCCAATTATACCAACACTCATTCTCACCAAAAACAATCATTACAGTAACTCTCTCTCTCTCTCTCTCTCTCTCTCTCTCTCTCTCCTCTCTCCTCTCTCTCGAGGATTTGGCAAGCCAAAAAAATAGCAGAAATTGATCCTCCACAGCGAAATTATAATTTTGATCTATTAGCGAGCAAAGGCTCTTTTTGTATCTCAGTCACGATTCTTTTTTTCACAAAGGAAGAGGAAGGAGAGAGAGAGAGAGAGGAGAGAGAGAGAGAGAGAGAGAATTTGAGGTTTTCTGGGTCTCCGCTTCATCAAGGAACTATTACAACGAATACCCCCGGGGGACTCAAGCTCCAATTTTAAAAGTTCGAGCCAAGAGGAAGCAATTATGAACATCTCGTGGGAGGGGGTGTGGGGGGGGGGGAGAGGGAATGTGAGGTATCAGCCCATGCATGGACTACAAGGTTATCGAGTTTTTGTGGGGGGGAAAAAGAATGACGATGAGGAAAATTATCTCTCTCTCTCTCTCTCTCTCTCTCTCTCTCTCTCTCTCTCTCTCAAAAAGAAAAAAGTCCAGTAAACAAAACTTTGTGATTGTTCAACCCCATTTCCTCATAGACCTAATGTGTAGCTCAGCGCGTTCTCCTGTCCTCTTTTCGCGTTTAGATTTGATAGCCAC